>NC_142947.1:27671835-27844335 GCF_046866305.1 Octopus bimaculoides
ATCTGGTAATTAGTCATATATTAATATATTAATTAATATCGATTAATTATCAGGGAGCCAGCACATTTAAAGAATCAAAGAGATTCAGAAATATTATCTGCAATCTCAGGGGATTAAGGTACATTTTAAAAAATAACGTCGACCACTAACGTGGACAATTAATGCGCTAGAAATAGATCACATTTTGTGTCTATTAAGACCTCAAAAGTTCTCAACATGAAATATAGCAGCATACCAAAAACGTGAGCTGGCAAGACATTTAAAATCACCTAAGAAAATCATTATTAAACAGGAACCAGGTTTCGGATTTAACAAATTCTTACCATTTGTCTATTCCTCATCAGCCTGATTTGTAATGTAGCAGTAATTTTCAGAATCGTATGCGTAGTTGCCCACCGCCATGTGTGCGCGTGCATATGGTTCTGCTAATTACAGCTTAATGGTAAAGTTCAAAAGTCTTCGTTTTGGCGCGCTAATTCCAGGAATATATCCGCAGAAACTATTTACTGCGTCGAATATATTCAGAATGAGAACATGAGTAATGGGTAAATATTATTATAAGATCTGGTAATTAGTCATATATTAATATATTAATTAATATCGATTAATAGGAATAGACAAATGGTAAGAATTTGTTAAATCCGAAACCTGGTTCCTGTTTAATAATGATTTTTTTAGGTGATTTTAAATGTCTTGCCCGCTCACGTTTTTGGTATGCTGCTATATTTCATGTTGAGAACATTTTAGGTTTTAATAGACACAAAATGTGATCTATTTCTAGCGCATTAATTGTCCACGTTAGTGGTTGACGTTATTTTTTAAAATATATATATATATATGAAATCTTTTGAGCGAGATCATTGCCGGTGCCCCTGGGCCGGCTCCTGTGCGGGTGACACATGAGGTTTTTCGAGCGAGATCGTTGCCGGTGCCCCTGGACTGGCTGATGTGCGGGCGACACATGAAATCTTTCAAGCGAGATTGTTGCCAGTGCCCCTGGACTGGCCCTTGTGCGGGTGACACATGAAATGTTTTGAGCGGGATGGGATCATTGCCAGTGCCCCTGGACTGGCTCGTGCGGGCGACACACGAAATCTTTCGAGCAGGATCGTTGCCAGTGCCCCTGGATTGGCTCATGTGAGGGCGACACATGAAATCTTTCCGAGCGGGATCGTTGCCGGTGCCCCTGGGCTGGCTCTTGTGCTGGTGACACATGAAATTTCTTCGAGCGAGATCGTTGCCGGTGCCCCTGAACTGGCTCTTGTGTGGGGTTGTTGTAGGATTTTCGAGCGAGATCGTTGCCGGTGCCCCTGAACTGGCTCTTGTGTGGGGTTGTTGTAGGATTTTCGAGCGAGATCGTTGCTGGTGCCCCTGGACTGGCTCTTGTGCGGGTGATACATGAGGTTTCTCGAGCGAGATGAGCGTAGCCGTTGCCAGTACTGGCCTTCGTGCGGGTGACACGTAAAAGCACCCACTACACTCTCTGAGTGGTTGGCGTTAGGAAGGGCATCCAGCTGTGGAAACACTGCCAAATCAGATTGAAGCCTGGTGTAGCCATCTGGTTTCACCAGTCCTCAGTCAAATCGTCCAACCCATGCTAGCATGGAAAGCGGACGTTAAACGACGATGACGATATATATGTGCTGTGCGTGAGAAGACCCGGCAAGCCAAGTGAGATCGTTGTCAGGGCCCCTGGACTGGCTCTTGTGCAGGTGGCACATAAGATGCACCATTTTGAGCGTGACCATTGCCAGTGCCGCCTGACTGGCCTTCGTAGGGTTTTCGAGCGAGATCGTTGCCAGTGCCCCTGGACTAGCTTTTGTGCGGGTGGCACATAAAAGACACCATTTCGAGCGTGGCCGTTGCCAGTACCGCCATAAATATCGCCATCCGTTAGAGAAAAATTTGTAGTTTGGAATCAGTAGTTCTTTGACTGCTATTTCTAAATTGTCAGTATGTTGGTGAAGCATCTCATGCTAAGCCCTATATATTTATGAATATAAATGGTTTTACCGATAAAGGTTTTTTTCATACTGAACTACTTGGCAAAATTGTTAATTATTAATTTTATTACTAATTGGTAATTCCCTGCCCTATATCTGTATATTTATATTGATGTCTCTTATTGGATGGTTAAACTGTAACCCTTTTATACGGGACTATTTGTGGTGCACATGGAATAGATTCTTGGGGTGAAGTGTTTGAACTTACTAGCTGATAAATTTTGTGAATGCCTTGCTCATGTGTTTTTGATGTCGCATTGTCAAATTCCCATGAGTATATAGACACTTTCAAATTTATCGAACACCATGCTGATGATCGGAGTAGGGTAGCTTTATACTCTTAACCGTGAAACGTCGTACATGGTTAACTAAAGGCAGGTTTGTTTTTGCTTTTCTCTTCTGTTTTTGTTCTGTGTGTGCCATAAATATCGCCATCCATTAGAGAAAAAATTGTAGTTTGGAATCAGTAGTTCTTTGACTGCTATTTCTAAATTTTCAGTATGTTGGTGAAGCATCTCATGCTAAGCCCTATATATTTATGATTATATATATATATATATAATGTAGATAGGGTGAAACCCAAGCCATGTTCTGCTGAAGCACATCTGGTATTACAATCTAGTATGTAGATGGCATTGTTACATTGATGCCAATTATATATAAGAGTCGAAAATTTTGGAAATATCCTCTGCAGAATTTTTGATATAACAAAACAGGAAGTTGGAAAATTTTTTGGTATTTTTTATACACTATGACACCTTTCACTTGCTAAGAAATCAGAGTATCATTTGTTCTCTGTCTGAAGAACTTTTAATAGGAAATCTCTTACATCTTTCTCTAACATATAAAGCTTTGTAATTTTTACTAGCAAATGAAACACATGTAATAGTGAAGAAATAATATCGTTTTCGTCTTGTTCTGGCCATTTGCTGTACTTGATACAACATGTCAAGCTAAGTAAAATCTCTGTCTTCCACACATACAGACTTGTCCTTTCAGATACCAATGACACATTAAAAATCCCCATGCTGGTGCTGTGTTAACGCATCCATGCCAGTGCTGTGTTAATGCACCCAGCACTCTGTTAAATGGTTGGTATTAGGAAGGGCATCCAGCTGTAGAAACCATGCTATAACAGACAGTTGGAGTCTAGCAGCTCCCAGGTGGCCAGCTCCATTTTAAACGATGATGATGATGGTGATACACACATACACAATGAGCTTGTGCATAGTTCCATTCACAAGATATTAGGCAATCTGTGGATGTAGTAGAAGCACTTGCCCAAGGTCCTGTACAATTGGATCAAATCTAGTGACACATGGTTGCAAAATGAACTTCTTAACCACACAGTCATTATGTACCCAGGCATAATTTGGAACCATAATTTACTATGTAGTTTCTTTTTCCTTTCTTCAGTAGCCTTTAGCACAGTATTGTGACTGTCTTTGGAATATTCATTTGGAAGACAATTTTCTTATATACAATGGTGTTCAAAAGTTTTCTAAATAACAGAGTTTCTATGAATTTTAGCAAAGTCAGCCTTCTGATGTCAGTTTATTGATTATTCAAAGAAATGACTCTACTGTGACTTTAACGCATTTGTGTTTTAGCATGAGCAGAGTATCTTTGAAAGATCATTATCATCAATGTCATTTATGGGTTGGAGGGTTTGACTGAAAACTGGTAAGCTGCACTGATTTGGCATGATTTCTACAGCTGGATGGTTTTCCTAATGCCAACAACTCAGTGTAGTAGGTGCTTTTTACACAGAGTGTAGTGGATGCTTTTTACATGCTACCGGCATGGGTGCAAGTTACTTGACATTGGCATTGGCCATGACTACAATTTCACTTGGCTTGATGGGTCTTCTTTAGCATAGCATATCGTCCAATGTTTGAAGGGTACTTTTTCTGTGCCCCTGGCACAAGTGCTAGTTATGCAACACTGGCATCAGCCATGACTGTGATTTCACTTAGCTTGACGGGTTTTCTTGACCATGGCATATCACCAAAGGTCTTAGTCACTTGTCATTGCCTCTGTTCAAAGATCATGCTTCACCACCTTGTCCCATATCTTCCTGAGTCTACCTCTTCCACAGGTTCCTTCCACCATTAGAGATTGGCACTTCTCCACACACCTGTCCTCATCCATATGTATCAAATGACCATATCAGCACAGTCGACTCTCTTGCACATCACATCTGATGCCTCTTATGCCCAATTTTTCTCTCAAGATGCTTACACTGTTGTGCATGCACACTGACATTGCACATCCAGTGAAGCATACTAGCTTCATTTCTTTCAAGCCTTTGCATGTCCTTGGTGGTCACAGCCTCGCACACAGGCATCATACAATCTGCCTTTCATTCTGAAGGAGAGGCCCTTTATTACCAACAGCAATAGGAGCTCTCTGAACTTTGCCCAGCCTATTCTTATTCTAGCAGCTACGCTCTCAGAGCATCCACCTCCATTACTGCCTTGGTCACTTAGGTAATGGAAGCTATCAACTACTTCTAGTTTTCCCTGCTGGTGTCTATTTTCCCTGATGGAGTCTATTTTCTGTACATTTTTGGTGTTAATTGTACCTGTGCACCTTCTACACACAAAAATTATTTTCCCTGTTAACCTTCCTCCAATATTGCTGCACCTATGTGTCCATAGCTTACACCGGGTACATCTTATCGAGTTACTACCTATGTAGGACCATCTACGTGAAGGGATTTGTGATTTGTCTGCTCTCTTATTTACTAAGACTTTAATTTTTGCTAGATTAACTCTAAGGTCCTTTGAGTCTAGACCTTGCTTCCATGCCTGAAATTTCTTCTCTAGTTTTGGTAGTGATTGGGCTATAAGAACATGGTCATCAGCATAGAGAAACTCCCAGGGGCAGCTTGTCTTAAATTCCTGTTATTGCTTGGAGGACTACGATGAAGAGGGGGCTGAGGGACTGATCCTTGATGAACCCTTACTTGTACCCTGAATTTATTGCTATACTCATTGCTAATCTTCACCTTACAGACAGCATCCCTGTACATGGCTTGTACAGCTCTCACCAGCCCCTCATCTACCTATAGCTTTCACATTGACCACCAGATAAGGGCACAGGGGAACTCTGTCAAAGGCTTTCTCCATGTCGACAAAAGCCAGGTACAAGGGTTTATTTTTGGCTAGATATTTCTCCTGCAGTTGCATACACAGGAATATAGCATCAATCATGCTCCTGCCTGGCACAAATCTGAACTGTATCTCATCTACACTAACTCTCTTCCTAATTAATTGAGTTATTGTAAATTAATCTAATATGGTCACTTTAAAGAAAATCTATTTTAAATTAAAAGGAAAATCTAATTATATTTATTGAGAAAATGTAATTATAAGTAGTAAAGTTAGAAATATAAATTGTAAATTGTCACTGTAATGAATAGATACTATGTAATCAACAAAAATGTATCTTATTATGTGAAATGCAGACTTCTTTCAAAAAGCCACCATTAGAGCTTTAAGACTGCTGGTATAGTACATAAAATTTGATATTGGGAGATAATAGTAATTCCTCTGATTTAGGTATAAGCTCTTTTCTATAATAGGAAGGTAAATGGTTTAGTGGTTTTGACTTTAATGTGCAACTTGTAATTTATTGAATCAATGAGAGAGCTTCTAAGCAGTCACTTGATCTGCTAGAAATGACAGCCAAATCTGTGTGGTTGAAAAGTTCAACCACATGGTTTCAGGTTCTATCCCATCAGTATCTTCTGCTGTAGCCTTCTAATATAGCCCAGGGCTGACTAATGCTTTATGAGTGAATTTTTAGAAACTGTACAAAGCCCATTTTTCCAATGGTCTTAACTTTCCTTTCCCCTTTCCAAGATAAGTGAAATAAATTTACTTGAGAAACAGGTTAGGGTTAGTGATCTGAAAGACATTTAATTGTTAAAAGAGCGTCTCTGTAATATATATTTATCTAACTCCTGCTAACATGGAAAAATGGATGTAAAACAAACAAATGGTTTAAAAGAAGTAAGAGCACATTGGACAGTGTAGTCCTTTGTATATAAAGATACTGGATCATAGGTTTGAGGAATCAGTGCTGAATAACAAATAGTACTTGGTTGACAGTTGTGGGGATGAAAGTCAAGATTTTACCTCAGAATTATCGAGCATTGAACAAGAATTCATGAATTCTCACTCTGTAATCATTTGTCTAGTATGATAAATCTGAAATGAGTATTTTATTGTTGCTTCTGTTTGAAGTTTTTTTAAGATTAGATTCAGTTTCTCTTTTCTTTCAGCCATGCCAAAAAGCTTGGTTGCATGACACAATGATTTGAACTTACCCATCTTATCAATGAATAATACCTCTAGTTGTTATTGTTAAACCTCAGGTCAGCTTTGATTGACCAGATTTATGATCAAATGCTCTCCAATTTTGACCATCCTGTCTTTTATTCAAATGTTCTGTACTGGAACTATATTGGACTATATTTCAAATCTGATATTCCTGTATTTTTACAAAGACAGTATCCTGGAGTACATTATCCAATGTCTTTATTTAAAAAAAAACCCATAAGGTGTGTTTAGAGGAAAATCTAGCTGCCTTTTCTAGTAGATTGAAGACAGTGTAAAGCCATATTGGTCTATATAATGTTTAATATTGATTTTATGATATAGATAGTTGACAAGTTACGGCAGCCTATACATGGTTTTAAAACAAAATGAAAAAATACACTGGATGATATCATCCTTCATATACTATATCTGAATCGTATTTGGATTAGTTACGAACTGAGTCAATAACCACCATCCCTGAACTGTAGAGTTAGGAAATAAGATTTTGTGATATTTGGGCATTTATTCTGAGTGAAAAAGAATAGCAATAGCCAGGAATTGAAAATCATGTTGCTGTTTGACTATTAACATGATAGAGAGCTGGATGGTGTGTTACCTTTGGAGTTAGTCTAATAAAGTTCTTATCCCACCATAGATATTGTATTGTACTCTAAACTGAAATAAAATTACTACTTCACTTCATTAATTAGCAAAACCCCTGTTCTGAGAATTTCTCCAAAAGCCTAGATTTGTAGAACTATACAATTATTTCTTACAGTAGGAAATATTTAAAAAAGTTCAAAAATATTTATAACTTATTTTCACTTGTTTATCAGATGTGTGTATTATTGAATTAAGACATCATTCTTTTGATTAATGTTTAAATTATGTATATTAAAAAAAGACAATTTAGTCTTAGTCTTCTTTATTTAAATAACTTTGTCTTAAACCTCATTTTTATTGTTGTAGATGATTCCTGATCTTAATGGAAGCATTATGTCACCAGGAAGAGGAGAACTGTTTGCCATATGTGATGGTCAACTCCTTGAAGTAAGATGCTGTGCAGATCGAGGTCCAACTAAAACTACTCACTCTAATTTTATCTTAACTTATAACACCATGGATCCTGCAAGTTTGCTTATCACAAAACACACCTGTTAACAGGTGAATAGCAGCAGTTTTGCAGAGCAAAGTGTAGTAGATTGGTGCACTACTGCTAAATATTGTATTCACTAGCTGAACTAACAGATCTCTTAACTGCATTTAAAATAATCATGACGAGTGCAGCACGACTAGCAGTAAATGCCCTTGCAGTTAGTGAGCAAATTAGCAGTGGTAATGTACCAACATCCAACTCTGGCAACACCAAGTCGTTCAAGTGCCAGTTTTGTGCGAAGGAGTTTCCCAAGTCTTGTAATCTGACAACGCACCTCCGCACTCACACAGGTGAGAAACCTTACTTGTGTGGGGTGTGTCAACGCGGCTTTTCACAATCGGGCAGCCTCCATGTGCACCAGCGAACCCACACTGGAGAGAAGCCTTACAAATGTCATCTGTGTGACAAGCGTTTCGTCCAAGTGGGCAGCCTCAGTGTGCACCTGAAGATCCACACGGGTGAGCAGCCGCACCAGTGTCACTTATGTCAGCAACGGTTTGCGCAATCAAGTTCATTGCGAAGGCACATAAAAATCCATAAGGGCGAGAAGAACTACAAATGTAAGTTTTGCTCAAAAGACTTTGTGCAGTCATCACAACTTGTCAAACACACTCGCACTCACACTGGCGAAAAGCCATATGCATGTAAGTTCTGTGACAAAAGGTTCTCACAATCTAACTCACTTGAGATTCATCAGCGTGTACACACAGGCGAAAGGCCTTATAAATGTGATTTTTGTGACAAAAGATTCCCCCAGTCTTCACTGTTAACCCGTCACATTCAGGTACATACGCGTGAAAATTTCTGCAAATGTGACTTCTGTGACAAACCATTTCCTCTGCAAAGCCTCCTTGATGAACATATGCAATTACATCGAGATAACCCATATGAATGCGAATATTGCAATAAATGTTTTTCTAAAGCAACGCGACTGATGGAACATCTCAAAGAACACACAGGTGAGGAACCTTATAGGTGCAGATTCTGTGACAAAACATTCACCAGACATAGAAACTTATGCCAGCATCTCAAATTTCACACGCGGCAACGAGCACTTGTGTTCCCAGAAGTAGATAAATTCTGGGAAGAGTTGCAAGATCCTAATGGTGTCAAGACGACGGCATCTCATGCTGCAGTTTGCGATGTACTAACACCGTCCTGCTTCAAAGATGATAGTGATTTGTTTAAAACTATTGCAGCTGGTGCACTACGGGAAAAGATTCAGTCAACTGATACAGATACAAGCATGGAATTAGCTGCAGATTTAGCTACTTGTTGTAAAAATGAACAACACTTAGATGCATGTGATGCAGCAAACAATGCAACAGCTGTGACAAATGGAAGAAATGGATACTCACCACAGATTGATACAGACACTGATAAAAAACTGGAGCTCACCACTACCCTACGCTGCTGCAGTGATCCACCTTCTGGAGTTTGTGATAATGCTACTGTTGAAGGTCAAAGCATTGATCAAAGTTACAAACCTCTGCAAGTTGATCTGCAAATTTCAGAACAGGCATCAAACCATGGAGAGAAAACATGCAAAGTTCTGTGTACTCCTGCCTCCGATTCCTCTGTTGTGCACACTTACATTTCAACAGCTGAACCTGGTGCTATTACTGCTGATTTACCGACCAACTCAAAGCCAGGTGACCCAACTGCTACAGTTGTAAGTGCCACCTATCATTGTGGCGACACAATTATCACTGGCAACTCTATGTTTGATAGTAGTACACTTCCTAAAACAAGTAGGGCATGTTTAGTGAGTCTACGTACTTGTGAACCCAGTGTATTCACAAATGCCACAGCAGCACCACCTCCAGTTCAGCTGGAGAGGGCTATGAGCGCAGAATTAGCAGTAGTTGATCAGTTGGTATCAAACAGCCAGGCAGCAGTTCGACACAAAGATGGAACAGCTGTTGAGATCAGCAAACCAAACCTGTTTGAATGTGACATGGATATCAAACTTTACCTCCCAGACAGAGATGCCAACACTGTCACTGCACACCAGCCACCACCGTCCCCTGCAATCACCACTGCCCCCTCATTGGTACCACATACTGTCCATATTCCTGCTACAATGAGAGACACCAAACGTAAAGGCTCAGAGTTGTGCACATTCACATGTAAAGGCAATATGTATATCAAACCAACTGTAACAACTCTCCCTACAGATTATGTTGAAAAAAGCCGTAGTCCTGGATCATATGACTGTGACCTTCCCTATGGTTACGGATAACTAGTGAATTGGCCTGATCAACATGAAGCTCAGCAGAGAGTGGAAGTCATTTCAACATGTTCTGCTATTATGACCATTTTTTTCTATTGTGTTGCAATTATGTGTAGACCAAGTATAACCACAACAAACATGTGTACTGGTCATACATTTCTCACTTTTCATGTCTGTTTTAGGTGTGCTGTAGTTGCACCAAGTTATATTTTGTAATTTTTTTTTTTAAAACAAAGAAAAATTTAAAAGGGTTCTGATTAGATGGTGTTCCACAAATTCACAATCTGAGGCTCACTGTAATGATGAAGAAAGAGAATACAGTAATTGGCATTCTGTGAAGATGGCTTTGTGCAGAGAAATAATTTGATGGATACTGGGTGCCTAAAACACATGACATGAACCTCACAATAAAATCTTGTGTTTCACCAATCATACCTGTGATTTGTAGGTGTAATCTGAGTAGATTTGTCCATTACACTTGTGATAATACTACTGTCAGGGTGTGCTCATACATTGAGAAGTTTCTAGAAAATTGAAACTGAACTATTAATTTGAATATGTTAAATGATCATGACTGATGATTAAGATAAAAATTTAAAGAAAAAACATCATAAAACAAAAAGAAAAATTTTAGATCAGAGAGATGAAAAATAAACCAAGGAACTTCACTATTTCTTAAAATTTTTTCCCCCCCTCATTCTTGTCTTGACAGATAGATGTTCACTACATTGTACTGTTGTGCAGAAAGTTAAACTGTCCGGCTGTTATGTTGTAAATCTTCAGATTTTGGTTTTCACTTGGGATCCTTGTGTAATTGCTAAGTCACTCTGCAGTGCTTGGTGTGATGACTAGGTACATCCCTCACACCCCTCCTGCTGTTGTAATAAATATGTAAAAAAAAAAACCAACAAAAAAAAAGAACCAAACAAAAATCCAACTGTTTTCTTTTTAAAAATTCTGTGCGTGTGTATGTATTGCGTGTGTGCATTTAGCCTATCTATTTTAAATACTGATTTGTGTTTGATTTGTTTATATTTTGGTTCATCTAGGTAATCTGTTTCATTTTCCTCTTCAACTCTATTTCTGACATGAATTCACACAAATTCATCCTAACAGCCCAATTTATAATACAGATAAGATCTGTCAAAATTAGGACTGAAAGTTCTAGCCAGAATTAGTGTTGTGTTAGTCTGACCATTGGCCTATTACTATTAATACAACTGCTGTAACTACCCTGCTGCATATGAACTTGAAAATATCAGTGTAGTACACTGTCTTCCTTGAGTGTGGTGAAAGAATATTTATAAGTGTGAGATTTGTGACTGGTCAAATTAGCCTCACTTCCATATATATATATATGCATGAATGTTATAGAGATAGTTGTAATAAATATTTTTGAATTGTACGAATATCTGTGTTTGAGTATAAATAAATGAGTGCAAGCATGCATGTATATAGAGTTTCAATCAATCATTTAAATGCAGGAGCATTTAAAACAAAAAAACAAACAACAACATATATATATATATATAACAAGTCAAATTTATCTTCTAGTTAGAGAGAATTGTGAGTTCGTGATAAAAATGATGTATTTTCACATGCATACAACAGATTGCACCAGACTTCTAGATTTCTCTCTATCATCTTTTCTTGCTATGGTTTATCTGTCATCATAATGAAGAAAAATACCAGCAAAAATGTTCATTATCCAAAATATTTGCAATAGGTCTATATATATGAGATAACCGACTCAGGAGGATGAAACATCTGCAGTTGCTTCTTAATAATGCTAATCTCAATTGGCCGTGCTTCAAAAGCTTCTCCATCTACATTGTACCAAAGTTCTTCACCCTTTATGCAAAAGAAACATAAATAATTTAACTTACATTATAATAAACTTCCCTCATTCATCCTTGTCAACTAACATAAAAATATTTAAAAGCTTCAAACCTCTTTCTGCTTCTTGTTTTTCTAGGCAGTTATACAGAGGATGAGGGACAGTACCCATGACCTTTGTAAGCTCTCTTAGACTGGTGAACTGATTCCCAGACTGAATGATCTGAATGTACAGAGTTTTCCTTACAGTTCAATGCTGTGTCTCTTTTATACAGATGTTTGTGTGGTATATTCCTATACAGTGTCTTTCATAATAATGTTTATTTAGGTCTGCAAATACAACATATCTCCATACAATATGATACTGTCTTTCATTCAGATTATGTTTGTATGGCAAAGTTGTACAATATATATAGCTTAATGCTGTTTCTTTTATACAGATAGTGTTTGTTTAGATCTGTTAATACAACATATCTCCATACAGCTTAATGCTGCATCTCTTTCATACTATCTTTTTCATGTTACTGTGGGTCTGCTGAAAAACATCACCATACAGCTTAATGCTATTACTTTTACACACATGTTTGTTTAGGTCTGTTAATAAAACATATCACCGAACAGCTTAATACTGTCTCTTTTACATATGTTGCAATACATTGGCATACAATTCAATAGTGTTTCTTTCATATAGATAATATTTGTATGGATTTGTTAAAACAACATATCTCCATGCAGCTTTAGACTGTGTTTCATTTATGAGATCCAACATTTTTTAGGTCTCATCTGCCAACTCCAGCTTCTAATATACATTCTTCTACAATTATTTTATTTTTAGCCGACTAAACCAATCAAGCTATGGCATCTCTTTACCTAGAAGTTGTAGCTGTCTCTCCTATGTATATTAGCCAATATATTTAAGATCAAATCATACTTATTCAATTATCTGCATGTCAAAGTTCAGCAGCAACAGACATAAAATCAGTCTTATGTAGGCTATTTACCTCTTCAATTTCAGGAGATAACTTCAATTTGTGTGCCTTTAAATGGTTATTTTCCTGACTGCCAAGCTTTAAACGTCTATGTTTAGCTCTGGACCATCTATATGAAAAAAATATAAATCAAAAACAATTAGTTAAAAATCAGAGATAAACTGCAAATGTACTGGATTGTAGCAATTGTCAAGAGTTAGGCGATTATGTAATAATTAGACAAGGGACGTCACTCTATTCGACTTCAAGTACTGACACTTAGCACAAGTATCACACCTGTACAGATTAGCAATCTATTCATCTCTCCCCCTCTCTCTCACACAACAATTAATTCTTCAGGAATTTGTTAAAAAAAAAACTGATTCATATGAGCAAGGATTTAAATAATATCAAACTATCACAAATGGGAATAAAAAGCATAGTAAATAAATACAAATCCATGAGAGATTCTCAAAAAGGTCCTTCAACCTTTCATAAAAAGCAGTACTAAATCATCCTCAAACAATCATCATCATCATCATCATCATCGTTTAACGTCCGCTTTCCATGCTAGCATGGGTTGGACGATTTGACTGAGGACTGGTGAAACCGGATGGCAACACCAGGCTCCAGTCTGATTTGGCAGAGTTTCTACAGCTGGATGCCCTTCCTAACGCCAACCACTCAGAGAGTGTAGTGGGTGCTTTTACGTGTCACCCGCACGAAAACGGCCACGCTCGAAATGGTGTCTTTTATGTGCCACCCGCACAAGCCAGTCCAGGGGCACTGGCAACGATCTCGCTCGAAAATCCTACAGGAGCCAGTCAGGCGGTACTGGCAACGGCCACGCTCAAAATGGTGCATCTCATGTGCCACCCGCACAAGAACCAGTCCAGGAGCACTGGCAACGATCTTACTTGGCTTGCCGGGTCTTCTCACGCACAGCCCATTTCCAAAGGTCTCGGTCCGTAGTCATCGCCTCGGTGAGGCCCAATGTACGAAGGTCTTGCCTCACCACCTCAGCCCAGGTCTTCCTGGGCCTACCTCTTCCACGGGTTCCCTCAACTGTTAGGGTGTGGCACTTTTTCACGCAGCTATCCTCCTCCATTCTCACCACATGTCCATACCAGCGCAATCGTCTCTCTTGCACGCCACAACTGATGCTTCTAATGTTCAGCTTTTCTCTCAAGATACTTACACTCTGACGGGTATTCACATTGACATTACACATCCAACGGAGCATACTGGCTTCATTCCTTGCGAGCTTACGTATGTCCTCAGCAGTTACAGCCCATGTTTCACTGCCATGTAGCATGGTTGTTCGTACGCATGCGTCATACAGTCTGCCTTTTACTCTGAGTGAGAGTCCCTTTGTCGCCAGCAGGGGTAAGAGCTCTCTAAACTTTGCCCAGGCTATTCTTATTCTAGCAGCTACACTTTCAGCGCACCCACCCCCACTACTAACTTGGTCGCCCAGATAGCGGAAGCTATCGACTACCTCTAGTTTTTCACCCTGGAATGAGATAGAGGTTGTTTCCTGTTTGTTTGCAGTCTTTATTGCACCTGAACATCTGCCACAAACAAAAACTAACTTGCTAGTTAACCTGCCTTTGATGTTGCTGCACCTCTTATGTGTCCATAGCTTGCACCGGGTACATCTTATAGAGTTACTACCTACTCCTTTTCTACATGCTGAGCAGGGCCATCTACCTGAAGGGGTTTGTGTTTTATCTACCTTCCTACTTATTAGGATTTTGGTTTTAGCTAGGTTGACTCTAAGGCCCTTCAATTCTAGACCTTGCTTCCACACCTGAAACTTCTCCTCTAGTTCTGATAGTGACTCCGCAATTAGGGCAAGGTCATCAGCATAGAGGAGCTCCCAGGGGCAGCCTGTCTTGAACTCCTCTGTGATTGCCTGGAGGACTATGGTAAATAATAGGGGGCTGAGGACGGAACCTTGGTGGACCCCTACCTCTACCCGGAATTCATTGCTGTACTCATTTCCAACCCTCACCTTACTGGCCGCATCTCTGTACATGGCTCGCACAGCTCTCACTAGCCATTCTTCTATCCCAAGTTTCCTCATTGACCACCAGATAAGGGATCGGGGGACCCTGTCAAAGGCTTTCTCCATGTCAACGAAAGCCAGGTACAGAGGTTTATCCTTGGCTAGGTATTTCTCTTGCAACTGTCTCACTAGAAATAAGGCATCAGTAGTGCTTTTACCTGGCACGAACCCAAACTGCATCTCATCTAAATTGATTCGCTCCCTAATTAGTTGGGCTATGACCCTCTCTGTAACTTTCATAACCTGATCTAACAGCTTGATGCCTCTGTAATTATTTGTATCTAAAGCGTCCCCTTTACCTTTGTAGCAGTTGACTATGATGCTGCTACACCAGTCATAGGGTATGACTCCTTCGTGTATCACCTGGTTCGTAATACGGGTGACTAGGCTATAGCCAACACTGCCAGATATTTTGAGCATCTCTGCAGTGATTCCTGATGGGCCGGGGGCTTTCCCGGTCTTCATACTCTTAATTGCTTTATCTACCCTGGTACTATCAACTCGGATAGCTGGTCCCTCTATTGGGTCGACATAAGGCAGGCTCTCTTTCTCCCATTCATTCTCTTTATTAAGCAATCTATCGTAGTGGCATCTCCAGACCTCTTTCTTTGCATCCTCATTTAATGCAAGCGTACCATCATCCATGCGAACACATTTCTCTCCTACAACATCACTATTCTCTCTCCTACACTGTCTTGCAACCCGAAATACCTCGAGTCTTTGGTCCTCACGGCGCAGAACATTGGCAAATCTTTCCTTATCTGCTTCCCCTCTGGCTAAATAAACCTGTCGCCTAGCCTCCCTTCTGGCACATTGGTACAATTCCCTGCTACCACCATTCTTCCAGTCCTTCCAAGCTTGTTTCTTTTGTCTAATAGCCCTGTCTACCTCCTTGTTCCACCACCACGTTACTCTGGGTTGGGAGGGGACCTTACACCACCCACAAATCTGGTCGGTGGCTTTCAACAGGTTGTCCCGCAGAAATCTCCAATTGTCTTCCACGTTGTATGATGCTATATCCCCTTCTATTTCGTTAAATGCTTCAAGTAACTTGTCTCTAAGTCTCTGTCCGTTTGCAGGGTCTTTAAGCTTCCACACCCTTCTTCTCCAAGCCTGTCTAATTCTGGGCACCCATTTTGCCTTGATCCCAAAGTCGCTAACTACTAATCTATGTTGTGGGGTACATTCTTCGCCAGGGTAGGTTTTGGCATTTATAAGCCGCCCTCTTTCCCTATTTCTGGCGAGGATGTAGTCGATTTGGCTAGAGTGTCTGCCGGAGCGGTAGGTGACTAGGTGACTGGCAGGTTTCCTGAAGTTGGTATTGCAGACCATAAGATTGGTTGCATCACAGAACTCCAGCAGTCTGGTTCCCTCCTCGTTGCGGGAACCGAAGCCATAGCCTCCATGTATGCCATGGAAGCCCCCAGCACGACGTCCGACATGACCGTTGAAGTCTCCAGCCACAAAGAGAAGGTCCCTGTCACTCGTCGACGAGGTAGTTTGCAAGAGGGTGTCATAGAATTGGTCTTTCAGACCATCTGGTAGCCCAGGTTGAGGTGCATAGGCTGAGATGACAGTAGCTAATCTATGATGAAGCACTAGTCTGATCTTAAGTACTCTGTCACTTACTCTAACGACCTCGATTACCTTATCCACCCATTTCTCCGCTAGAAGTATTCCTACGCCCCCGACCCCGTCAGTGTTCCCTGCCCAACCAAATTAAAAAGGTAAAGTTGCATTAGATAATGTAGTCATAAATACACGTTGGGGAGAAAATATGGATGATCATAGTTAGAATCAGAGTTGATAACTGAATAATTAGATGAAAATACATCAATAGAAGTCACTAATGATGTTGGTAAAGGTGGGCTAGGTTAATTAGCAATTGGCAGGTGAGAGGGGTAGAACACTATATATATGTGTGTGTGTGTGTTGCTATGTGGTTAAGAAGCTTGTTTCCCAATCACATTGTCTTGGGTTCAGTCCTACAGTGGCACCTTGGGTAAATGTCTTTTACTATATACCCCAGGCTCACCAAATCTTTGTGAGTCGAACTGAAAAGAAACGGAAAAGCCTGTCATATATATATTGAATAATGCAATTATCCAATATGTTCCTTTTTTCTTTTTTAACTGAAGAGTCTTGTTTGAAAGATGTTTGGCTGCTTTTTATAGTGAGTTTAGGGATGCTTATGCTTACTTCACAACAATAGTTTTCACCCTCACACTATAGCAACCCATTTTGATAATAATTATATGACATTTTTTAAAAATAAAAAAACTATTTTCCAGAAATTTAATACATCAACACTTAATATTTTTCTTGTGAATATATTCCTGAGACTTTGATTTCAGTAAATGTTGCATTGTGGTCCTTATTACCTACCAATGGCTTATTGAACATGTTCATGAACATTTTACATTTTATCAAATATTTCAAAAGTAAAAGAGTTTTGTTTTCATAACTCTTTCAGAATTTTTCTGCAATGCACAAGATGGGAACTGCCATATGGGCAATATAAGTGGAATGAAATTACTGGTTTTCAACTGCTTATCAAATCTAAATCATAGACTCAATTAACTGGAAACCTAGTTCTAATTAAGGGCCACACTAAATTTATAACATAGGTGTATGATCACAAATTTTGGACAGAGTCAACAAATTCTCATTCAGGCAGCTGCTGGGACAATTTGAATTCAAAACAATACAATAAGCTCTAAGGTCAGCATCCCACTCCAGTTATTGTTCTGTCAACTATAAGACAAATATCTTCTAAGAAATGATGCAAATATTATATTACAAGTAACTTTTTCTCTGAAATACTTGATAATTATTCTTTAGCTAAATGAACTAAGTTACATTCTACTCAATATTGAAGAGCACATTAGCTGAAAGTGAAAATTTGGTTTAGTTTAATAGGCAATACTTTTATATTGAATTAGGAAGTAAAAACCCCCAAAACTTAAATCTTACAAATGAGTTCTTTAAAACAAAAAAAGTCAGAGGTAGAAAAGCAATGTTTGGAATCTTTTCAAAGCTCCTCAATAACTGGGCTAAGTGAGAAATAACTGGGTGAAGTTAGTGCAGTTATGTTCAATTTCAATTTTCAGTTGTGTAACTAAATGGAAAATACAGAAAGGTATTTCTAGAAATGCAGTCCTAGAGAAGAATGAATGTTCAGTAGGAACTCTGATAAGGAAGAGACAATCGAGGGGATGAAAAGGATTAAGGTAAAGGCATTAAATCATAGATTACAATGTCAGTTATAAAAAATATGTATTCAACACAGGCACAAGATTGTGAGGAGAAGGACTTTTCTGGATTACTGAATTAGGAGGTTGCAAATTTTTCATTGTACAACAAACATAGTACAGGGCTCCTTAGCCCAACAAGAGGTAAAATTAACACCACTACCTGGCCTCTGGGTACTTTTAGTGTAATACACTTTGTTACAAACAGGCCAGCTTTCCAGTCTGAGAACAACTTCCATCCATCAGTCTTGGAGACCCTCAAAAGGATAATAGGCATTGCCCTTCCTTTGACTTAGTTCTTTTATTCTTTTACTTGAAGGGTTTTAGTGGAACAAATTGACCCCAGGACTTAATTTTTTTAAAGCCTACTATTCTTTTGGTCTCTTTTGCTGAACCGCTAAGTTACGGAGACATAAACACACTAACACCGGTTGTCAAGCGATGATGGAGAGACAGACACAAAGATACAGATGTATATATATACAAGGGGCTTCTTTGAACCAAATCCACTTTAAAGGCTTTGGTTGGCCTGAGGCTATAGTAGAAGACACTTGCCCAAGGTGCCATACAGTGGGACTGAACCTATAACCATGTAGTAGGGAAGCAACTTCTTACCACACAGCCACGCTTGTACCTATTTGTAGTGTAAAAAAGGAAAAAGTGAATTTTAAAGCTATGTGGTACATAGTAGAAAGCGCATTCAACTTAAAAGAAATCTTATTTTAATTAAGCATAAAGAAAATGAATAGAGAAAAATAAGGCAATGAGTCATGAATATTTTCATAATTTTTCATTATGAAGCTTTCTGATGCTCATCACAATAAGTATGTTAACACCAACTTAACTATGTATATGAGATTAATTTATCCTCTGAATGTAAGCCTACTTCTGTTAATTTTCATCATTATCATCATCGTTGTTTAACGTCTGCTTTCCAAGCTGGCATGGATTTGATTGGGGACTAGCAAGCTGGGAGGCTGCACCTGGATGCCCTTCCTAACACCAACCACTCCGAGAGAGTAGCGGGTGCTTTTTACATGCCACCAATATGACATTGACCATGCTCGAATGGTGATTTTTATGTATCACCAGCATGGGTGCCAGTCAAGCAGTACTGGCATTGGTCACGCTCGAATGGTGAGGGAAATTATATTGGAAATGGAATAAGAAGGTGAAGGACTCACTGTCTTAATGTATGTAGTTACGTTTCTGTTAATGCTTTGGAAATCATAAATGAGGATGGAGTTCTAGTAAAGAAATATTGGGAAAAGTGTTTAGGCTGAGAGTCTGGAAGGTGTGACATGTAGAGTGAAGGAATAAAGATGAATGAACTGAGTATTATAATATAAGAAAGATGGTCATACTAATTTAAAGGGACACAGTAAGAATACTGGAAAAATTATGATTGTTAGAAAGCAGCCTTACATAACATATAGTTCTTAAATTTAGGTGGGCCACTGAGAGTTACCATGTTAGCTGTGAAAATCTGAAAATAATACAGGCTGCTAGGTGTGTCTGAGGACAATTGAATGAATTAGTTAAAAAGTTTTCATTTCTTCTAAAAGTTTGGACACTATAAGGACACTGCAATTCATCCAATGGGCTCTAAACATTATCAATAATGACTCCAGAAAACCAATGAGGGCTGTTGCCAAAGAATTTCAGATGTCAGAGTGGACTATCAGAATGGTAGTGCATGAGGAGATTCAATACAAGTCATATGTACTGAGGATAGGCTAATTCATGTCTATGAAGACACAGGAAAAACTTCAACCAAGACCAAAAAGTCTCCGATAAGAGAAATGACATGGTTAATAGCAGATCCTTCTGATGTTTCCAGAGTGAAGCACACTAAGTTTCCAGCAACTATAATGGTTTTAAGGAGTGGTGAGTAATGAAGGTTATATCATGTCACTTCACATCTTTCCACAGGATCTTGAATTAATGCTGTTGCTCCTAGATGGATGAAGTATGCAATAGAAGGACATGTGTTTCAACAAGACTCAGCATCTTTTCATAAAGCCCACATAACTCAAGAATGGATATCAACTTTTATGATAATTCAACACCAAACTTGAGGCATCCGAACTCGCTAGACTTAGATACCACAGAGTACTATGCTCATATTGTTGGAAAGGAAACTAATCAACATTCTTGCAAGGCTATCACTGTCAAGATGATGTCAGTCCAGCATTGAAGGGTCATCAAAGCTGAAGACAAATTCATAGAATAATTATATAAGAAAACATATGGAGAACAGGTGCATACATTTGGTTTTTGCTAGATTAGAGTTGTTTTATTAAATTAACAAATATGTCCTGAAATGCCTCTTGCACACTGTATTTATTAAGAAAGCAGGTATAACTAAAAAATACTAAAATATCAAAAATATTTACGATAAGATAGTATCACACACAAAAATGTAAAATCAAATTCAATATCAAAATTATTTTCATTCTTTATCCCCTACTTGTAACTCATAACTAAACATGAGAGTAGCAAAATTTTAAATCATTTGATTCTACAGAATTTTTGAGGTACAGCTTACATGCTCGCCCTTACTTATTGTACAGCTATACAGAATTACTATCAAATTAATATGATGAGTTCAAGAGGCTTAGAACTCCACTTCCCCAACTAATTGAGAGAACACTAAAGTGTGAGATGACTGAATGAAGATGCTTACCCTTCTTTTATCACTGAGCTTTTCTCTGGTAAGGCAGGACCAATGCCAATATCTAATATACTTGCATCCTGGAAAAATTTTTTTAAATTCTCAGTCAAACAAGAACAATAGTAATAATTTATAACATAGGCACAAGGCCAAAAAATTTTGCAAGAGGTGTAGATGATTTAATTGATTCCAACAGTTGTCTGGTATTATTTTATCAATAAGCTGAAGTAGTGTTTTAGCATGAAAGGTACCAGTCAATATGTGCACGATAGATGACTGTATAGTCAATGTGACATGAATGGATGATGAATTCTGTGTGAAAACAATACCATGCACCATTGACAAAGGCTACTTGTAGAAGAGGAAGATGTTGGAAGAATTACGGATTTGAGTTCAGGTATCAAGATGCTGGGTCTCACAGTTGAGAACCTCAGACAACTGGCAATATGTTGTACTGCAGACCTGACAAACTCAAGCTAGTGTAGAGAAGCATTGATAATGATGATGATGATAAGCAAACAGTAATAGCTTCATCTAATTAATTCAATGTATCCAGCTAAGAAAGACTGGATACTACAACATCCTCAAATTCAGGAGTAAATACAAAACAAATTCCCAGATATAAAAATAGTCCAAACTGTTTTCATATCAGAATGGATCAGACAGATCAGAAAATACATTTATACTTGAATTGCTAGAGCAGTTATTATATTCTTATAACAAAAATGGTGCAATGTAGACAATAATACAAAGTAAGAAATCTCTAGAAACTAACCAAATTATCAGTTTGATAAGTACTGGATGTGACAGTCAACTCAATAGTAGACATCTGCTCTTGGATCCAGTCTTTGTCTTCAATTTCATATTCTTCAACATAAGCTATCAAAAATAAAATACAAATAAAATATTAAAAATGTTTTTTCTTTTTTAGCATGGCTTAGAGGAAGAAGGACAATGAGTATGATTCTTTTCAGAGCCTCTAGGACTGGTTGGAGTAAGTTTTTCCTCAAATTAGACACCAGTTCTGAATGCATGCAATAGAATAATCTCCACTATAGGTAGTGTTAAACAAGTGGTATTGTTAAACAAAACAATTGATTAAGTCAACAAGTCAAGAACAAGAATGGTCTCTTTGGCACACTTCTTTACAATCCTCACAAGGCTTTGATCAATCCAAGAGAGAAGTCACTTTCTGAAGTTTCTGCATAGTAGGAATGAATCTGAAATTATATACTTGCAAAGAGAACTTCTTAACCACAGAGGCATGTCTGAACCTTAGCTATGCTGTACTAATACAGTCATAATTTTGAGTCCTGTTTTAAGATAGCACATAGATACCATAGTATTAAATTTAATTCTTTATTGGCATGAATCTACAAACCATATCCCCATTGGAACTGACTATAATTTCTTGCACAGGCTCCCTACTGAGTCATTGAAGTGAACAAATATATATAATTTTAATGTGCTGTAGTTTTATTTCATATTATTATTATATTGTTATTGTCAATAAAATGAAATACTAGGATATAAAAAAAAAAGAAAATTTTAAGACCTTGTGTCTATTTAGAAACAATTATTTTGCTATTTAAGAGTGGACAATTAGCAGAATCAAAATTTGTTTTGGTTTTTTACATTTTAAGTTGAAATCCAGTCAAGGTCAACTTTGCTTTCCATCTCTCCAGGGTCAATAAAACAAAGCACCAGTCAAGAACTAGGGACAATTTTGTCAGCCGCCCAACCTCCTCCAATATTTCAAGCCTTGTGCCAATGTTTGAAACTTTAGTGCAGTGGACTGGCAGAATCATTTTAAAGCATTTGACAAAATGCTTTGCAGCATTTCTGGGTTCAAATTTTGCCAAAGACATTCCTAACATTAGACTACAACAAGCAACCTTAAATGCCAAGAACCTTCCTAAGTATCCTAGTTGTTCCTAATAATACTGTTTTCTGGAGCTGCACTAAACCAGGTTTTATGCGTATTTCTTCAAACTTTTAGGGATAGTTCCTAATGCAATTATGACATCATCATCATCATCATCATCATCATCATCATCATCGTTTAACGTCCACTTTCCATGCTAGCATGGGTTGGACGATTTGACTGAGGACTGGTGAAACCGGATGGCAACACCAGGCTCCAATCTAATTTGGCAGAGTTTCTACAGCTGGATGCCCTTCCTAACGCCAACCACTCAGAGAGTGTAGTGGGTGCTTTTACGTGTCACCCGCACAAAGGCCAGTCAGGCGGTACTGGCAACGGCCACGCTCGAAATGGTGTCTTTTATGTGCCACCCGCACAAGAGCCAGTCCGGGGGCACTGGCAACGATCTCGCTCGAAAATCCTACGAAGGCCAGTCAGGCGGTACTGGCAACGACCACGCTCAAAATGGTGCATCTTATGTGCCACCCACACAAGAGCCAGTCCAGGGGCACTGGCAACAATCTCACTTGGCTTGCCGGGTCTTCTCACGCACAGCACATTTCCAAAGGTCTCGGTCAGTAGTCATCGCCTTGGTGAGGCCCAATGTTCGAAGGTCTTGCCTCACCACCTCAGCCCAGGTCTTCCTGGGCCTACCTCTTCCACGGGTTCCCTCAACTGTTAGGGTGTGGCACTTTTTCACGCAGCTATCCTCATCCATTCTCACCACATGTCCATACCAGCGCAAACGTCTCTCTTGCACACCACAACTGATGCTTCTAATGTTCAGCTTTTCTCTCAAGATACTTACACTCTGACGGGTATGCACACTGACATTACACATCCAACGGAGCATACTGGCTTCATTCCTTGCGAGCTTACACATGTCCTCAGCAGTTACAGCCCATGTTTCACTGCCATGTAGCATGGCTGTTCATACGCATGCGTCATACAGTCTACCTTTTACTCTGAGTGAGAGTCCCTTTGTCGCCAGCAGATGTAAGAGCTCTCTAAACTTTGCCCAGGCTATTCTTATTCTAGCAGCTACACTTTCAGCGCACCCACTACTAACTTGGTCACCCAGATAGCGGAAGCTATCGACTGCCTCTAGTTTTTCATCCTGGAATGAGAGGAGTTGTTTCCTGTTTGTTTACAGTCTTTATTGCACCTGAACATCTGCCACATACAAAAACTAACTTCCTAGTTAACCTGCCTTTGATATTGTTGCACCTCTTATGTGTCCATAGCTTGCACCGGGTACATCTTATAGAGTTACTACCTACTCCTTTTCTACATACTGAGCAGGGCCATCTGCCTGAAGGGGTTTGTGTTTTATCTACCTTCCTACTTATTAGGATTTTGGTTTTAGTTAGGTTGACTCTAAGGCCCTTCGATTCTAGTTCTTGCTTCCACACCTGAAACTTCTCCTCTAGTTCTGATAGTGACTCTGCAATTAGTGCAAGGTCATCAGCATAGAGGAGCTCCCAGGGGCAACCTGTCTTGAATTACTCTGTGATCGCCTGGAGAACTATGATAAATAGGAGGGGGCTGAGGACGGAACCTTGGTGGACCCCTACCTCTACCTGGAATTCATTGCTGTACTCATTTCCAATCCTCACTTTAGTGGCAGCATCTCTGTACATGGCTCGCACAGCTCTCACTAACCATTCTTCTATCCCAAGTTTCCTCATTGACCACCAGATAAGGGATCAGGGGACCCTGTCAAAGGCTTTCTCCATGTCAACGAAAGCCAAGTACAGAGGTTTATCCTTGGCTAGGTATTTCTACTGCAGCTGTCTTACTAGAAATATGGCATCAGTAGTGCTTTTACCTGGCACGAACCCAGACTGCATCTCATCTAAATTGATTCGCTCCCTAATTAGTTGGGCTTTGACCCTCTCTGTAACTTTCATAACCTGATCTAACAGTAGTTATTTGTATCTAAAGCGTCACCTTTGCCTTTGTAGCAGTTGACTATGGTGCTGCTACACCAGTCATTGGGTATGACTCCTTCATGTAACACCTGGTTCGTATTACGGGTGACTAGGCTGTAGCCAACACTGCCAGATATTTTGAGCATCTCTGCAGTGATTCCTGATGGGCCGGGGGCTTTCCCTGTCTTCATATTCTTAATTGCTTTATCTACCATGGTACTATCAACTCGGATAGTTGGTCCCTCTGTTGGGTCGACATACGGCAGGCTCTCTTTCTCCCATTCATTCTCTTTATTAAGCAATCTATCGTAGTGGCATCTCCAGACCTCTTTCTTTGCAGCCTCATTTAGTGCAAGCGTACCATCATCCATGCGAACACATTTCTCTCCTACGACATCACTATTCTCTCTCCTACACTGTCTTGCAACACAAAATACCTCGAGTCTTTGGTCCTCATGGCACGGAACATTGGCAAATTTTTTCTTATCTGCTTCCCTTCTGGCTAAATAAACCTGTCGCCTAGCCTCCCTTCTGGCAGATTGGTACAATTCCCTGCTACCACCGTTCTTCCAAGCCTGTTTCTTTTGTCTAATAGCCCCGTCTACATCCTTGTTCCACCACCACGTTACTCTGGGTCGAGAGGGGACTTTACACCAGCCACAGATCTGGTCTGTGGCTCTCAACAGGTTGTCCCACAGAAATCTCCAATTGTCTTCCACGTTGTATGATGCTATATACCCTTCTATTTCTTCAAATGCTTCAAGTAACTTGTCTCTAAGTTTCTGTCCATTCGCAGGGTCTTTAAGCTTCCACACCCTTCTCCTCCAAGCCGGTCTACTTCTGGGCACCCATTTTGCCTTGATCCCGAAGTCACTAACTACTAATCTATGTTGTGGGGTACATTCTTCGCCAGGGAAGGTTTTGGCATTTATAAGCTGCCCTCTTTCCCTATTTCTGGCGAGGATGTAGTCGATTTGGCTAGAGTGTCTGCCGGAGCGGTAGGTGACTAGGTGACTGGCAGGTTTCCTGAAGTTGGTATTGCAGACCATAAGATCGGTTGCAGCACAGAACTCCAGCAGTCTGGTTCCCTCCTCGTTGCGGGAACCGAAGCCATAGCCTCCATGTATGCCATGGAAGCCTCCAGCATGACGTCCGACATGACCATTGAAGTCTCCAGCCACAAAGAGAAGGTTCCTGTCACTCGTCGATGAGGTAGTTTGCAAGAGGGTGTCATAGAATTGGTCTTTCAGACCATCCGGTAGCCCCGGTTGAGGGGCATAGGCTGAGATGACAGTAGCTAATCTATGATGAAGCACTAGTCTAATCTTAAGTACTCTGTCACTTACTCTAACTACCTTGATTACCTTATCCACCCATTTCTCTGCTAGAAGTATTCCTATGCCCACGACCCCGTCAGTGTTCCCTGCCCAGAAAATCTTGTACCTGTGTTCTTTGCCTGTGAGGAACCTCGCAGAACCACCTCTCCATCTTACTTCCTGGATGCAGCACATATCTACGCGTCTCCGTTCAAGCATCTCAACAATTTCACCAGATCTACCTTTCAGCGTGCCGACGTTGAGAGTGCCAATCCTAATAGCATGGGTGTTGGGGGTGTGGGCCTGTAGCCTGGGAAGGGGAAAAGCAGTGTCGTGTACCTGAAAAGAAAGCTTGCAATTGGCAGAATTCATAAGCAAAACAGTACCTACAACCTGCAAACATTACTCAAAACTTTATGCGCTACCCAAAGGTAGGGGAGGGGCTGGCCGAGGCCACTAGATGGGTTCCGGGAGACAGCCGAGGATGCCAGAGGAATGAACTTCCGGTGGAGGGGGTGGGAGGGCGGGTGTAGCACCAGCCAAGCGAGAGACTTCTTAATCGTAGATTCTAAATATTTGAGAGACAACAATGCTTAAATCGTAATTTTTTAAAAGAGCAATGAAACATAATAAAAATAAATAAATAGCATGAATTTAGGAAGCCTTTGTACAAGGAAAGATGGCTAAGCTTAGATCGTAATTTTAAAGGAAGGAGCGATAAGATTTTGAATAAAGTAAGGAAAATGAATAAGTATGAATTCAAGACAAAAACTGAGTTCAATTGAATTTCATGGAGAGAAACAGATAGATACTGGAGAACAGACTAAAGCGCAAAAAGTTTGAGAAAAATGTTGAGGCCGTAAATAAATAAAAATCTCTATCTTATCTGCAGCATAATCTTGGAGACTTCGTCGTAGTTATGGCAGCGGAGAATAGATTGAGACAATTTAGAAGGGATTTCTTATTTATATACCCGGAACCTGAATCCTTAAGGAAACTACGATAGAGGGGAGTAGAGAGAGAGACTGATTTAGAGAGAGTGGAATAGACGAAGGCATGGCGAGAGAAAGGCATATATATATATATAGAGAGAGAGAGAGAGGGGGGACCAGTCAAGCAGCACAACATGCTGGATTCTTGGGCTTTGAAACAGAATTGAAGAAGGCTGTTTAAACATATATTGCAGAGACATCAACGCTTACAGAGATACATTTTACCCACACTTTCCATAGCCTCTGTAGCTCAATGGCTAGGTCTTGGTACTTTGCTATTTTCTCTATACTTCTCATATTGACTTTGTTTGTCTATCTTGGTTTATAGCCAATTAGTCCTCAATGCTTGATCTTGTGCTGCTACTAACAAACTTTCTGTCTCTCTTTTCAGCCTTCCTTTCTGCAACCACAACCATGTCTCTCTATTACTATTTTCTGTCCCTATCTTTGGAAGTCTACCATGCAATGCCTTCTCTTACTTCTTTTTCTGATTTTTAACTTCATTTAGCTTTTTGGTTTCCCTATCTCCAACTGTTAGCTCTTAATAAAATTTCCTCACTATTACCTACTCTTATGACGAGGGTAAACATGTCTGGTGTAAAATGGTATTACACAAATAAATAGTTGGTTGTGGTTATCTAAGAACAACCAATTGCAGAAATATAGGTTAACACAGAACATACTCTGTACTACTCAAATGTAGGTACAATACTCAGTATTCACAGTTCAGCTACTGACCATCAAACTAACATACATTGAACTAATGTCCGTCAACTACTCCCTTGACAGTTACACTCAGTTCTTATTTACTGTAATCAGTTAGCCCACCTTCAGTCACATGGGGGTGTTCAGGATTCGCCCATAATACCTACAGAAAAGAATATATCTACTCTAACTAACTCTACTGCCTTCCTTTCCTAGGTAAATATAGTCTTGCGACTACTGCTCTTGGATGAAGTCCTCCATTCATATTGAATTCCTACCTAGTTCTGCCTAGATTTGCTTATTCAAATTTTGTCCAATCTACAAAAGCTGCTAAATATTTAAGTGGCGAGACTGCCCAAATATTTACAGCTTTCACTAGATTCAGGCTATTTATCTTTGCCTTCATTAACTTCCTCACCCTTCTGATGTACTCCTCCTAAATCCTTGCCTTCATTTCTAATACTCCTAGATACTTATAACTTTCTCCTTCTTTTAGTGATTTTAATGTCTGGCCATATGGAATACTTTCATTGCTAACTACCTGTCCTTTTTATATGACTAATATTGTGCACTTATCTATGCTAAATTCCATCTTTGCTGAAGAGTATTACAGTTTGTATAAAGGAATTTATCTCTTTTTTGATTCTCACTGAAAAGCTTCAGATCATCCATTTTTGAGCAAATGGTTAACTTTTTCCTTTAACATCTCTAAACTGAAGGGGATTAAACAACACAAATATTAAAAGGGATAACAAGTCTCCCTGGAAAATTCTCTTAACAGTTTTTACATCAATGATAAGCAAGTGATTGATCTAAATTACTAGCTATATTGCCTTTGTTTTTGTCTTTCATAAAGAGTACTGTTTTCCCTTTTGTCATTCAATCTGGTATTACTCCTCCATTCAGGCAATCCTGAAATTGTTCCCTTAGTCTTCCTGTAAGCTACTAAATTCCTTTAACCAGTACCCTTGAACTAAATCTGGTCCTGGGCTCTTCCAATTCAGCATTCTTCCTAACACTTTACTCATTAATGCACTAGTTAGTTTTAGATATGGCTGCTTCTTGCTAGCTACTTCTTCCCTCACTTTCTTTAACCATGCTGCATCTCCAGACTGGCTTATTCCAAATGTCACTCCACATCTTTTTAGGTTCTACTGCATTAGGCTTCTCATCTCCAGTAGTTTCTTCTACACTATTTATTTGGTGATAAAATCTCCTCTGGTCTGTCTCAATCTGTTCTGTTAATACTGATTTAATCTTTTCTGATATCTGAAAAGCTTACCTGCTATTGCTATTATATGCTATTTCAGCTCTTCCATGACTATCCTAAATCCTTTCTCTTTAACAAGTACTTTTTTTCTCAAGAGAAGATTTAAATCTTGTTTCCTGACTTGTCCTATTTCCAGGCTTCTATTCTTTTCAGATCTTGTCTTAAAGTCTTATTTTCTAATCTTTGTCACATCTGCACCTTCCTATTCTTTTCTTGAGGTGGTATCAAAAAGTTCCCGGACTAGTTCTGTAGTATGCCAACAGAAGGCAACATACAGTTGCATGCACAATGAGAGCTAGCAGTGACCTTCATGAGGCAGGTAAGTCCATAGTTTAGAGAGTGGGTTGAGTAATGCATCTAGTTGAAAAATGGGATCTACCAGTTTAATGCTCATGCGGATAATGGGAGAAAAGTTGAGAGATCAGCAGGAGTTTACAATTTGTATGTATACATATATATATTTAAGATTAGACTAGTGCTTCATCATAGGCTAGCTACTGTCATCTCAGCCTATGCCCCTCAACCGGGGCTCCCGGATGGGCTGAAAGACCAATTCTATGACACCCTCTTGCAAACTACCTCGTCGACAAGAGACAGAGACCTTCTCTTTGTGGCTGGTGACTTCAATGGTCATGTCGGACGTCGTGCTGGAGGCTTCCATGGCATACATGGAGGCTATGGCTTCGGTTCCCGCAACGAGGAGGGAACCAGACTGCTGGAGTTCTGTGATGCAACCGATCTTATGGTTTGCAATACCAACTTCAGGAAACATGCCAGTCACCTAGTCACCTACCAATCCGGCAGACACTCTAGCCAAATCGACTACATCCTCGCCAGAACTAGAGAAAGAGGGAGGTTTATAAATGCCAAAACCCTCCCTGGCGAAGAATGTACACCCCAACACAGATTAGTAGTTAGCGACTTCGAGATCAAGGCAATATGGGTGCCCAGAAGTAGACTGGCCTGCGGGAGAAGGGTATGGAAACTTAAAGACCCTGCAAACGGACAGAGATTTAGAGACAAGTTACTTGAAGCATTTGACGAAATAGAAGGGGATATAACATCATACAACGTGGAAGACAATTGGAGATTTCTGTGGGACAACCTGTTGAGAGCCACAGACCAGATCTGTGGCTGGTGTAAAGTCCCCTCTCGACCCAGAGTAACGTGGTGGTGGAACAAGGATGTAGACGGGGCTATTAGACAAAAGAAACAGGCATGGAAGGACTGGAAGAACGGTGGTAGCAGGGAATTGTACCAATCTGCCAGAAGGGAAGCTAGGCGACAGGTTTATTTAGCCAGAGGGGAAGCAGATAAGAAAAGATTTGCCAATGTTCTGCGCCGTGAGGACCAAAGACTCGAGGTATTTCGTGTTGCAAGACAGTGTAGGAGAGAAATGTGTTCGCATGGATGATGGTACGCTTGCACTAAATGAGGCTGCAAAGAAAGAGGTCTGGAGATGCCACTACGATAGATTGCTTAATAAAGAGAATGAATGGGAGAAAGAGAGCCTGCCGTATGTCGACCCAACAGAGGGACCAGCTATCCGAGTTGACAGTACCAGGGTAGATAAAGCAATTAAGACTATGAAGACAGGGAAAGCCCCCGGCCCATCAGGAATCACTGCAGAGATGCTCAAAATATCTAGCAGTGTTGGCTACAGCCTAGTCACCCGTATTACTAACCAGGTGTTACACGAAGGAGTCATACCCAATGACTGGTGTAGCAGCACCATAGTAAACTGCTACAAAGGTAAAGGTGACGCTTTAGACACTAATAATTACAGAGGCATCAAGCTGTTAGATCAGGTTATGAAAGTTACGGAGAGGGTCATAGCCCAACTAATTAGGGAGCGAATCAATTTAGATGAGATGCAGTTTGGGTTTGTGCCAGGTAAAAGCACCACTGATGCCATATTTCTAGTGAGACAGCTGCAGTAGAAATATCTAGCCAAGGATAAACCTCTGTACCTGGCCTTCGTTGACATGGAGAAAGCCTTTGACAGGGTCCCCTGATCCCTTATCTGGTGGTCAATGAGGAAACTTGGGATAGAAGAATAGTTAGTGAGAGCTGTGCGAGCCATGTACAGAGATGCTGTCAGTAAGGTGAAGGTTGGAAATGAGTACAGTAATGAATTCCGGGTAGAGGTAGGGGTCCACCAAGGTTCCGTCCTCAGCCCCCCTCCTATTTATCATAGTCCTCCAGGCGATCAGAGGAATTCAAGACAGGTTGCCCCTGGGAGCTCCTCTATGCTGATGACCTTGCACTAATTGCGCAGTCACTATCAGAACTAGAGGAGAAGTTTAAGGTGTGGAAGCAAGGACTAGAATCGAAGGGCCTTAGAGTCAACCTAGCAAAAACCAAAATCCTAATAAGTAGGAAGGTAGATAAAACACAAACCCCTTCAGGTAGATGGCCCTGCTCAGTATGCAGTAAAGGAGTAGGTAGTAACTCTATAAGATGTACCCGGTGCAAGCTATGGACACATAAGAGGTGCAGCAATATCAAAGGCAGATTAACTACAAAGTTAGTCTTTGTATGTGGCAGATGTTCAGGTGCAATAAACACTGTAAACAAACAGAAAACAACTTCTATCTCATTCCAGGGAGAAAAACTAGAGGTAGTTGATAGCTTCCGCTATCTGGGTGACCAAGTTAGTAGTGGGGGTGGGTGCGCTGAAAGTGTAACTGCTAGAATAAGAATAGCTTGGGCCAAGTTTAGAGAGCTCTTACCTCTGCTGGCGACAAAGGGACTCTCACTCAGGGTAAAAGGCAGACTGTATGACACATGTGTACGAACAGCCATGCTACATGGCAGTGAAACATGGGCTGTGACTGCTGAGGACATGCGTAAGCTCGCAAGGAATGAAGCCAGTATGCTCCGCTGGATGTGTAATGTAAATGTGCATACCCATCAGAGTGTAAGTATCTTGAGAGAAAAGCTGAACATAAGAAGCGTCAGTAGTGGTGTGCAAGAGAGATGATTGCGCTGGTTTGGACATGTGGTGAGAATGAATGAGGATAGCTGCGTGAAAAAGTGCCACTCCCTAACAGTTGAGGGAACCTGTGGAAGAGGTAGGCCCAGGAAGACCTGGGCTGAGGTGGTGAGGCAAGACCTTCGAACATTGGGCCTCACCGAGGCGATGACTACTGACCGAGACCTTTGGAAATGTGCTGTGCGTGAGAAGACCCGGCAAGCCAAGTGAGATCGTTGCCAGTGCCCCTGGACTGGCTCTTGTGCGGGTGGCACATAAGATGTACCATCCTGAGCGTGACCGTTGCCAGTACTGCCTGACTGGCCTTGTAGAGTTTTCGAGCGAGATCGTTGCCAGTGCCCCTGGACTGGCTCTTGTGCGGGTGGCACATAAAAGACACCATTTCGAGCGTGGCCGTTTTCGTGCGGGTGACACATAAAAGCACCCACTACACTCTCTGAGTGGTTGGCGTTAGGAAGGGCATCCAGCTGTAGAAACTCTGCCAAGTTAGATTGGAGCCTGGTGTTGCCATCCGGTTGCACCAGTCCTCAGTCAAATCGTCCAACCCATGCTAGCATGGAAAGCGGACGTTAAACGATGATGATGATGATGATGATGATGATATATATATATATATATATATATATAAAACTCCCAAATAATATATGCCTTCACTCTACCAGTTAGTCTCTAGCTATTTTCATGTATTCATGACTTTTTCTTTTACACTGTCCTTCATTTTTTTATAACCCTTTCACTCATATGAGGTGGTATCAAAAGGTTCCCAGACTAGTTCTGTAGCACACCAACATGGTTGTATGCGAAATGAGACCTAGCAGTGACCTTCAAATAGTGTGATTTTGTCATGGACAGGAAGTTAGAACAAAGAGTCAACATGAAATCTTGCATTAAACTTGGGAAATTTGCTAGAGAGAGATTGAGCATGCTTCAGCAAGCTTATGGCAATTAGGCAATGGGTCATACGCAATGTTTCAAGTGGTATGGGTGCTTCAAAAGTGGAAAAAACATACTTGGATCACAATGAGTGATCTAGAAGAACTGCCACAACTGTTGCGCCCAAAAATGTGGAGAAAATTCATCAGCTTTTGCATGAGGATAGTCAGAGGATAATCAATGACATTGCTGATGTTGTTGGTCTGTTGTATGGGTCCATGCAAGCAATTCTAACACCTGAATTGAACATGTGACATGTCTCTGCCACGTTTCTCCACTGCCTGCTGACCAGTGAGCAGAAAGAACAACACATCGAAGTCTGTCAAAATCTCCATCAGCATGCCACTGATGACCCAACCTTCATGTCAAGAATCATCATCAGTGACAAGATTTGGGTCTACCATTATGACTCTGAGATGAAGCAGCAGTCATCACAATGGAAGAAGCTTTCATCTTCACAACTGAAGAAGGCACAACAGAGCTGCAGCTCAATCAAGAGTATGCTCATCATTCTTTTTCAACATCTGTGGTATTGTGCATCAAGAACTTGTTCCCCAGGGCCAGACCACCAATCAAGAGTTCTACTGTGACATTTTAACGTATTTGACGAAAGCAACTAGATCTGTGGAGCAAGAAGAATTGGATTCTTCATGACAACAATGCACCTTGTCACCAAGCTCTCCTCACTTGTGAGTTTCTTACAACATAGTATTGTTTCTGCACCTGCCCTGTTCACCAGATTTAACACCTGTGGGCTTCCATCTCTTCCTCAAGATGAAGATGCAGCTCAAAGGTCACCATTTTCACACTGTTGTCAAGATCAAGAGCAAATCGCAGAAGGTCCTTAACTCGCTTCTGGAAAACAACTTCAAGGCAGGATTCCAAAAGTGGCAGGAATGCTGGGACCAGTGTATTGCCCTGGAAAGTCACTATTTCAAAGGAGATGATGTTAAAACAGATAAATAAGTTATTTTTCATTAAACATAACTAGTCCGGAAACTTTTTTATACCACTTCGTACCTATTCTGCTAGTAACTACTATCCCTCCTGAATAAATCAATAAATTAATGTCACCTATATTTTTAGCATTTATCCTACTGATAAGAGAATCTACTTTCCTAGTAAGGTTAATATCTGCTGATAATCTTTTTTCTTTCTTCTTTACTCATTGCATTCTTCAAGTTGTCTAAAATCTAATCTTCCTCACTGAAGTCACAGGTGTCAATTATCCCTTCCTGATTGGTGGTGCTATCATTTTTTTTTTTTTTGTAGGCTTTTCTTTGGCTTGAACTGTATCACTTATGTTGGTTGGCTGTTCTCTTTGATCTCTCTTTTTTAGTTCTCTTGTGGTCTCTTCTACCTCCAATTCTGTTGTCCACATTTGTCTCCTGATAGCATTAGCCCACTCCACTAGACTTTTGTCTGTTACTTCAAAACCCCCTTTTTTACCCAAAGTGCAAACATACGTTTTCTGTAACCCCTTACTTTGGGCCCACTTTTCAAGTAGCACTGCATCACTACCCTTTTCTCTTTGCTTGTCTATTTCCTTCTTGAACCACTGCTGAGTGAGTGACCTTACCTTAAATGTCCAGCCTCATTTACTCTATTATCACTAGAATTTCTATGTAAACTCATATCTCTCATAAACTAAGGTAAGGCAATGTTTGTGTGTGCTTTTATTTTGACAGCTTCACTATGCACTGATGATGTTTTTTCCCTTCTTATCATTATTACTATTACCATCATTATTATTATCACTATCATCATTACTATTACTTGATATGTTTCAGATTTCTACTGCATTAATTGCTACATCTCCATGTTACTGAGAAGTGTGCTCTTGCTTTTTTTTTTTTTGTTGGGAGAGTACAAACTCAGTATGTTTTATTATGAGGTTTGGCTTGAGTCTTTTGTTGTATTAGTGTTTTTATTGTTTGTTGTGCGTGTAATGTGAATTGTGGTCTTCTGTTGGATATCCAAAGTGTAGAGTACATGTGGGGTTTGTCTATTTTGGCTTTGGAAACATTCCCTTCTTGTAAGATATGCTGTCAGGCGTTTGCAAGTGAATTTTGTTTTTCCTTATATCTTTATCATTCTTCCTCCATATCTCATATATTAATTTTATTATTCCTATGTGCTTTGGGTATAGTGTTGCATTGTTGAATGCATATAGAACTTCAATGTAGTCATCATCTGTCCAACATTATCATTTGGTTTTGTTTTTCATTTGGTCAGTGACATTAAGAAATGAATCAGTTCAGTGTTAACTTTTTGATAGAATACTGCCTCTGGATGTGTGCTGTTTCTTTTGTATCACGATTTGCCCAAGGCTTACAGAAGGAAATTTGCTGTTATTTCTCTCTTCTTGATAGCTTTATCAACGAGCACAGCTGCTCCTTTCTACTGTTTAAAAAGAAACTTGTTTCATCTTTTGTTAAAGTCATTTAAATACTGTGTGTTTGATGTTTGTTTTGGTCATGTGTTTCTGTGGTAAGTTGTATAAACAATATATTTGCTGATGTGTAAGCGAGAAACTGTAATGTGTATATGTGTAGTACTGGGAATGCATAGGTAATTAATTCTAGTACTCAGTTTTGTTCACAGCTCAGAACTCAGAACATAAATAGCCAGAACAAATACTGCAAGGTATTTTGTTTGATACACTAGCAATTTCTAACATGGGATCAACTGTCAAGGATATTAAAAATGTAAGTGGAATCAAAACAAGATTGCAAATTGGTTCGTTAAACATGAGATGACGTGCTTTGAATGCTCATTATTCAACAACAGCATTTTCCTAAAATTCTTTTCTCAACACAGTGTGGCCACCAATAATCTCCATTGGGGTTACACCTAGACCTACTTCCATCATGACTGGACATTTTAACTAAATTATCAAAACATAATTACACAGCTAGAAGATGAACAAACCAGTAAGGGAAGCTACTATATAGCCAATCAAACCACTACAATTAGCAGTTAAATCTTTCTCAAATTATGTCCAAAACAATGGAATAGTTACAACTGAAAAATATTTAATCATGAGTCAGCTGGTTTAGACTCATGATAAAAGATTTAAAAAGAAGAATATGAGGAAAAAACAAGTAACTTACATAGATCAGGCATTTTAGACTTGTACAAAAAATTGAATAATGACCATTTTTTAACCTGCTTCTTCTCACTGGAGGCTACTACCTTCTTAATTGTCAAGTCAGCACTGGATGGCACATATTCAACTTTCAGTGTGACAGCTGGTGGCCATTTCTTCATTGCAGTTCGAAGATATGTCCAATAAGATTTCAAAGGCCCAAAGTACCAATATCTGAAATAGACACATAGATTTTGATTCCAGATCATTAAATGACAAAACATGTCTGCAATAGGTTTTTGCCAAATAATTTTATCTCATCATCATCATCATCGTTTAACGCTTCTTTTCCATGCTGGCATGGGTTGGACGACTTGACTGAGGTCTAGAGAGCCAGCGGCTGCACCAGGCTCCAGTCTGATCTGGCAATGTTTCTACAGCTGGATGCCCTTCCTAATGCCAACCACTCCAAGAGTATAGTGGGTGCTTTTTACGTGCCACTGGCACAGGAGCCAGCCAAAAGGGCCAAGTATCAATCACGTTCGGATAGTACTTTTTACGTGCCACAGGCATGGGGTCCAATCAAGGGGTACTGGCATCGGCCACATTCAGATGGTGTTTTTTACATGCCACTGGCTCAGGAGCCAGTCAGGGGGAACTGGTTACAGCTACGATATTGGTTTTACTTGACTCAATGTCTTCTCAAGCATATCATATCACCCGACACACACCAGGGGTACTCTTAACTGGGATGGACATGGGTGGCTGCAATCTCACTTTAGTTGCTGAGTCTTCTCAATCACAGCATATCTCCAAAGGTCTCAGTGTCCTGTCATTGCCTCTGTGAGACCCAATGTTCAAAGGTCATGTTTCACCACCTCTCCCATGTCTTCCTGGGTCTACCTCTTCCACAAGTTTCTTCCACATGGCATGGCACTTCCTCACACAGCTGTCCTCATCCATACATAACACATGACCATACCAGTGCAGTTGTCTCTCTTACACACCACATTTGATGCTTCTTATGCCCAACTTTTCTCTCAGGGCACCTACACTCTGTCATGTATGCACACTGACATTACACATCCAGTGGATCATACTAGCTTCATTTCTTTCAAGCTTGCGCATTCCCTCAGCAGTCATGGCCCATGTTTCACTGCCGTATAGATGGCAGTTTGCACACATGCATCATACAGTCTACCTTTCATCCTGAGTGAGAAGCCCTTAGTTGCCAGCAGAGGTAAGAGCTCCCTGAACTTTGCCTACGCTATTCTTATTCTAGCCACTGCACTCTCAGAGCAACCACCCCCACTACAGAATTGGTTGCCTAGGTCGCAGAAGTTATTAACTACTTCTAGTTTCTCCCTCTGGCATGTGATGGAATCTGTTTTCTGTACATCTTCAGTGTTTATTACCCCTGTGCATCTGCAACACACAAAAACTATTTTCCTGGTTAACCTTCCTATGATATGAGCATTGTGGGTGTAAGCATTACTGATGCTGCAGATATAAATGTAAAAATTGAAAAAAAAAGGAGAGAGGTAAGTGGGCTGCTATCTGGTTTAATTAGTCCAGAGATGGGGGTCAGAGAGAGAAAGGAGAGGGCGGTAATATTTGTCTTTTAAAAGAACTACAGATTAAAAAGAAAATCAACACAACAATGTTGCACTAAATGATTATACAGATGTACTATAAAATTTCATCTGTAATTTGTTGTCACAATAATTTCATAAGCTTCTCTTAACTAAGTACATATTTTACAGGTAGGTTTTCAATTAATTTAGTTAGAATCTACTGACTATATCTCCATCTCCCATTCGAAATGTATGGCCTTGATCATTATCACTTTTACTTATGATTTCAAATCCCACAGCTGTCCACTTTGCCTTTCATTTTTCCCAAAGTTGATAAAATAAATACCAGCATAGCATTGGAGCTAATTTAATCAACTAAACCCATTCCTTAAAAAGTGCTGGCTTTGTAGCTAAATTAGAAATTATAAACAGAGCTGATTGACAAACATTATAGCACTGGACAAAATACCTTGCAGAATTTGTTCTAGTTCTTTAGTATCTGAGGTGAAATCTTGATAAGGTTAACTTTGATTTTTGTCATTTAGGGTTGATAAAATAAAGTACTAACCATGTATTGAGATTAGTCTAATCAACTATCTCCACTACCCTAATTTCAATTTATTATTATTGATGTTGATGGTGAAGATGGAGTAGAGTGCTGGAGAAACTGATTTGTAGTGCTTAGCTATATTCTGTTAGACACTGAGTTCAAATCCTGTTGACATTGTCTTTGTTTCTTATTTTTTTTGGCAGATGCTGAAGAGATTTAAAAATACATTTAGAGATGTCTCCTGTACTAACTGGAATGATTAAAATATGGGATGATCATAGATGGATTGCCTTTGACTATGGTTTATGCTGCATCAAGATTACCTGGTGCTAAACAATAACAAGTCAGTGAGCACAATATGCTAGACCATTTGAGAATATACAAGAATTCATAGTCATGATAAACTTTTAGGCACCCATACTCCAGTTTGTGTTCTGTTCTAATCACTACAACACAAGCCAATAAGAGTCTCTAGAGGGCTGCTCAATCTGCTAAATATACTAGTAAAATTCCCTCAAATCACATTTGCCATCATTAAAAGGAAGGCCACATTAAATAATGTAGTCTTTTCAGATGGTCATGGTTTCAATATTATTGATTACAAGTCTGCTCAACAGGGATAACCTGGGATTGAGGAGGCAGCAGCAGCAGCAGTAGTAGTCTTACTTTGTTTTCCGTGTTTCAGCATCATTATAAACACCAAGCTGCAACCCTGACATGGCATAGGTGTTTTTACCATCTTCCGCCTGAAATTAAAATAAAAGATAAAACAAAAAAAAAAAGATTACATGCAGTACAATTATGAGTCAAGATCAAATGTACAGAAAATATTTTTAAAAATAATAAAAATTAAATAAATAAAATTAATAAAATTAAACTTTTTAATGTAAAGAAAATTCCTGAAAACTAAAACTGAAAAATTAAACTAAAAAAATTATTGCATTTGATGGTTTATAAGCTATAAACATCTTGATTTTGCCAGTATTCTAAACTCTGATTTTATAGGCTACCATCCTAAAAGTGAAGAATCTTGGCAATCTCTTCCTTGAACCAAGATTTATCAGTAATCTACAACCTAAAATGAAGGATACATTGGGTAATGAAATCATAGTTAAGCTATTTTTTATTCTTTTGCTGGTTTTGGTTTTGCACAGTGGTCATCATGGGACACCTCTTTCAAAGGTCTTAGCTGATCATACCCCAGTATATATTTCAGTCTGGTACTTATTTTATCATACTCTGTTTGTTGAACTGCTACATTAAACAAGAGCTGTTTAAAAACTGGAGTAAACACACACAGAGACATATATATCATTATCATTACTGTTCATTTTCCATGCTGGCATGAGTTGGACAGTTTGACAGGAGCTGATGAGCCAGAGGAGGACATCAATCTCCAAATTCTTCCTTGGTATGGTTTCTACAGCTAGATGCTCTTGCTAATGAAAGTCACTTTACAGTGTGCTGGGTGCTTTTTACATGGTGCCAACCCTAGTGAGGTCACCAAGTAATTTGAAAGACAAGACCCCCTCAACTTAGGGGATCCAGTATTGAGGGAGATGGTTTTATGTTAGGCTTATGTACAGTTTTCCTCTACTAAATTCTATTCACAAGTTATAGTTCAGCTTGAAGTTATAATAGAAGGTACTTGCTCGAAGTGCTGTGCTGTGGAATTGAACCTGTAATTAGAAAACTGTAAAGCAAACTAACCAGTCATGCTCGCACTTATATCTTACAAAAAAAATGTAATGGCTATAACAATTCTGATCATATGTCTACTTGATCAGGGCTGGCCTGGGGGTTACACAGCTATTTCATCACTAAAGCCAATTACATTACAGCCATTACAATTAACACCACAATGAGATGAGCAATGAATAGTGATTGGATAATACAGTCCTAGATACACTATGTCTCAAAAGAAAAATGGTTGGTCAAGGTTGAATACCTTGACTACAATTTTGATCAGTGTTGACTTAAGTCTAAACAAGAACAAAAAACAATAGATATGGCTTTCATTAGAGAAAAGTACATGTTAAAAATTCCACCTTACCTTTATTTCTAGCACATCTACAGGCTTTATAACAGACTTGATTACAGCCATAGAAGCATCCATGATAAACCTAAGAAAATATGCAATACAGTAGTACTATATGTTAATGAAATGCTCATTAATTATTCAGCACTCTTACTGCTTGTAGTAGTGAAGAGAGAGAGAGAGAGAGAGAGAGAGAGAGAGAGAGAGAGAGAGAGAGAGAGAGAGAGAGAGAGAGAGAGAGAGAGAGAGAGAGAGAGAGAGAGAGAGAGAGATGATGGCCTTGAACACAGTACAATGTTAAGAAATAAAGTCTGATACCCTGTTATTATGGACCATCTATAGCTTTTCCCTGTCATGTACCAAGTTGAGTCAAGTTTTTTCAGATTTTTTGTTGATGATATTTGGTAACTTGTATTTCCATGTTATATTTTTAATTTGATATAACTTAACTAATCATTACTAAATTGTTTATTTTTATTTCCATATATAACATATATTTATTTTTTATTGTACAGCTTTGATAATGAGTGAAAAAACTGAAGCTAGAGCCATTTTACACTACCTGAAGAAAAAAGACTGTGTGTAAGGGCAGCAACAAAAGAAAGGTTCAGGAACCATCAACAAACATGAGGTACAAAACTGGTTCAGACATTTTAAAGAAGGTGACACCAGCCTCAAAGACAAACCAAGGCCAGGGAGACCTGTTCTGGAAGATGAGGCCTTGCTTGAAATAGTTGAACAACAGCCAAGCACAAGTAATCGTATACTGCCAGCAGAACTTGATCCTTTACTAAGTACCATCAGTTGACACCTCCATAAGCTCAGCTCTGTAAACAGATACTGTTATATTGCCAAAAATAATAAGGTACTCAAATATCTGGATGGTTGTACATTTACAGAGTTTTATTAATATGTCACATGTTTTATAAATATTAGCGATTGCACCTATTCTAGTAGGTTCTTCAAATTATGATTTCACTTCAGAGGATGTCTCTTTTTATATTATTATTGAATGTGTAAGGGTGGAGAGAGATATATAGGATAGTAAAAGAGGGTGAGGAATGGAGGGAAAAGTGAGAGAGAGAGTGTGTGTGAGTGTTTTGTGTTGGTGTGTGTGTGTGTGTGCGCACGTGTGTGTGTGTGCACATGTGTGCCTGTGTATCTGAAAGGAGTGTCAATGGGAAAGAGAAGGAAAGAAAGAAGAAAATTGTGTTTACAGCTGGTCAGTTCTTTCAATGACAAGTTTATTCTTGGCCTTTAAAAATGGCAAAACCAGGTGGCATTGTTTGGAAGAAAGTTGTTTTTCAAAGAGTTGGCATCATTATCCAGTGGGAGAGAGTGTGGGTGTGTTTTTGTGTGTGTGTGCCTGTGAGTGTGTGTGCACGCGTGTGTGCCTGTGTACTTGAAAGGAGTGTCAATGGAAAAGAGAAGGGAAGGAAGAAGAAGGAATTGTGTTTACATGTATACAGCTGGTTAGTTCAAAAAAGGTAGGAGACAAATATGAAAACCAAGCTAATTGGGTTCAGTTCTAGTTGGCACAAAAATATCCCACTATCTGGGTTTCTTGCCGTTTTTAGGCCCTGTTCCAAAGCTGAATAACGATTAAGAATAATGCAATATTGTGATGAATCAATGAGTGAGGTATCTAAATAATGGTAAGTTCATTTTGTCATAGGCATGGATCAAAAATAAATATAAAATATACCATTTCTGTAGACATTTACCAATATAAATTAGCAAGTGGTGCCATTGTTTTAGATACTGAAATAACAAGTTCTAAAATAGTTTTGGATTTACTTTTAGGATCAAATCCGTTATGGAGAAAATACAAATAAATATAATTACAAAGATAGAGAAAGTATATGTAGAGGTACGAAAATACAAAAATAGTGAAGTATGTGAAAGGATGAAAATTGTTATTGAAATATAAATAAAATTACAGTTTACTTTACAAATTTAGTCCTTCATCCAGTACAAATCATTACAGAAATAGTGATATTTCACCAGTCACGGCTATATACATATATATACACACACACACATATATATACACATATACATACATATATATATATATATATATATATATATATATATATATATATATATATACATATATATACACACATACATACACATATATATGTGCATATACACACATATATATTTTTTTTTCAAGAGAAATAAAGATAAGGAACAATTCTTTACAAAAATGAAGATATTAGGATGGGCAATAATGTACAAAGGAAAGTGTCTTGTGGAGGAGCTCAATGAAACAGATATGCATACAATTTCTTGTACATTGTGAGGACATTATTTTACAGACTAAGTTAATAGTTCTAGATGGGTTGTGATTTTCATGTTTTCAGCCATTCAGTTTCGGTGAGAATTTTGTTATGAAGTACTTCTCCATATTTTTCCTGAAGGAGGTCTTGCTCCTTGGGCATTTATAGAAGGGAAAGATCTTAAATTTTTCTTCTCCACATGTTTCTAAGTGTTCACTCAGTGGAATCTTTAGTTGCTGTGTTGGTGCTTGGGGTCCTGCAACAATGGGTCTCATTGTGAGGTCTGCAGGCCTTTGTATTCTTATATAATGGTTCCTCTGTTCATTTATGGCTCTCTGTATTTCCGAGATTTTATGAATTTTAGGTAATCCATAAAAATTGCTTTCTATGGTTCTTGAGTTGCATAAATAGTCTTTCTCCTTATCAGTAAAGGAGCCCTGGTATTCCTTGATTAATGTTCCAATTTTTTTTTATTGTTGCTTTCTCCGGTTGTGTTGATTCCTCTTTGTAGTCATCATCATCATCGTTTAACGTCCGCTTTCCATGCTAGCATGGGTTGGACGATTTGACTGAGGACTGGTGAAACCGGATGGCAACACCAGGCTCCAGTCTGACTTGGCAGAGTTTCTACAGCTGGATGCCCTTCCTAACGCCAACCACTCAGAGAGTGTAGCGTAGTATGTCTGGTTATTAAGCATCTCCAGTATCTTTTCTTTGTAGTAACCTGTATCCATAATTACTATTGCTCCACCTCTGTCAGCTTCTTTTAAAATGATGGACTTGTCCTTTTTTAGTATTTGTGAAGCTTGTTTTTCTCCTCTGCAGAAGTTCTGTTTGCATTTATGTGTGTTGAGAGGGAATTTGGAGATTGTCTCTATGTATGTGTCTAGGTGTTTGTCACATCTCTTGTGAGGGGTGAAATGGGATTTTTTCTTATGATTGAGTTATCTTCTGTTTCCTCATTTTCAAAGAATTCTATAAGAGGGAGGCGGCGGCTAAAGTTGTCTATATCAGTTTTTAGTTCTATGAGATTTGGTGTGGGTGTAAATTTGAGGCCTTTTAGTAGTAGGTTCATTTCATTTTCGCTAAGTTCTCTTTTAGATATGTTTATTATTTTGGGGTCTATGTGTTTCGTGTGTTCATTCAAAATTTTTGGTGTGTTGAGTCTGAAGTATGGTTGAAGTATCCCTAAAAAAGGGGTTGTGTTGTTGCGTCTCCAAATTCCATTTTCAGGTTTTAGGTTTTCTTGTAGAGGCAGGGGTGGTCTATATGGTCTGTATGTGTTGTTTTCTTCCCATCGTCTGTGTTTGTTGGGCCTATTTCCTGGGGTTCAGGTTTCCTTGTGGGTAGTTGAATGGTTCATACTGTGTATTTGTATTGTTTTGATAGTGGTACTTGTTTTCTATCCATCTTTCAAATTTGTGGTGTTGAATGAGGTTGGTGTTTGTATGGTTTGGATTTCCTCGATTTTTATTGTAGGATATGTGTTGATTTTTATCTACTTGTCTATTGTTCCATGTGTGTATCCATTTAGGGTGTCCAGGGTTATGTGTTGGTGGTTGTTCATATTCTGTTTGTTCTCTCCAAGTGTTATAGGTTGTTAGTTGTGTGTGTCTTGTTTGTCTTGCATATTTTGTGTGTCTGTTTATTGAGGAGTTTGGTAGTGTAAGGAGCGGGTTTTTGGTTTGTGTTTGGTAGGGTTTATGTGGATGTCTGGGTGTCCAATATGTTTGTGATTTTGGTTTGTTGTATCTTTTCATTTGTTTTGGTGGTTTTCATAATGGATTTTTCCCCATAGTTTCTTTCGTAGTTTAAGAACCATTGTTGTTGTTTGGTCCATATAATTCTGGATCTTTCCTCTTCTCGTTTAGTATCCTCTTTCCATTATTGGTGTAGTTTTTCTTTGTTTTGGTTATTATTTCTCTCTGTTATTTCAGCCATTATGACGGCATCACTTGTTTTAATCTTATCTTCCTGATGTAAACTTTGTGTTTGTAGAAGGGAAATTTCCGTTTCCAGTCGGCATAGAGGTAGATTTGCACGTATTGTTGCTTCTTACAGTGTTTCACCCCTTATTTCTTTGATAAGGAATTTTCTAGGGAGTATTGGGTTCTTCTTGTCCCGCCAGTTGTGGTATATGTTGGCTATGTTCTTACAACGAATGCTTTTCCAATAAGCATGTTTGCATTGGTTTAGAAGTTTGTTCCAGTCTTGGGGCTTTGAAGGTTTTTCTTGGTGTGTGTCAGTTTCTGTTTCTTCTCCATTTGTTTTACTTTGTGATTGGGGTGGTCCTGCTAAGAGATCTGTGTTGTCAGTTATGATTGCTTGATTATTTTTAGGGAGAATATCTTGTGTTTGGATTGTATTTATAAGGAAGTAAAATTTGCGAAGACTGTATCAATTTTTGAAAGGAGTAAATTTAACTTACTGCAGGTTTCTGTGAGTAGATCTTCCATATTTCTGGTATTTCCCTGCTGCAAGTGTGATTCTGTCTCTTTTATTTTGATGTTGCATATTTTGCAGATTTGTGTTAGGTCTTCTGTGTGTTTGGTATTAGCCCGTTGTGGGTTTAATTCTGTTCCATTCACTTCATTGTTGTGTATTCTTGTGACGTTTTCTGTATTTTTGGTATCCTCTGTTCATACGTCAGGTACTAATCCAGTCATTCTGATGTCTTGTACATCCAAGTAAATATATTGGAAGGTTTGGAGGTGATGTACAGGAATTATATATTGCAAAAAATAATAAGGTACTCAGATATCTCGATGGTTGTACATTTACAGATTTATATTAATATGTCACATGTTTTATAAATATTATTGCTTGCACCTATTCTTGTAGGGTTTTCAAAATATGATTACACTTCAGAGGATGTCTCATTTTATAGTATTATTGAATGTGTAGGGGTGGAGAAAGATATATAGGATAGTAAAAGAGGGTGAGGAATGGAGGGAAAAGTGAGAGACAGTGTGTGTGTGTGTGTGTGTGTGTGTGTGTATGTATATAGCCGTGACTGGTGAAATATCACTATTTCTGTAATGATTTGTACTGGATGAAGGACCAAATTTGTAAAGTAAACTGTAATTTTATTTATATTTCAATAACAATTTTCATCCTTTCACATACTTCACTATTTTTGTATTTTCGTACCTCTACATATACTTTCTCTATCTTTGTAATTATATTTATTTGTATTTTCTCCATAACGGATTTGATCCTAAAAGTAAATCCAAAACTATTTTAGAACTTGTTATTTCAGTATCTAAAACAATGGCACCACTTGCTAATTTATATTGGTAAATGTCTACAGAAATGGTATATTTTATATTTATTTTTGATCCATGCCTATGACAAAATGAACTTACCATTATTTAGATACCTCACTCATTGATTCATCACAATATTGCATTATTCTTAATCGTTATTCAGCTTTGGAACAGGGCCTAAAAACGGCAAGAAACCCAGATAGTGGGATATTTTTGTGCCAACTAGAACTGAACCCAATTAGCTTGGTTTTCATATTTGTCTCCTACCTTTTTTGAACTAACCAGCTGTATACATGTAAACACAATTCCTTCTTCTTCCTTCCCTTCTCTTTTCCATTGACACTCCTTTCAGGTACACAGGCACACACGCGTGCACACACACTCACAGGCACAGGCACACACACAAAAACACACCCACACTTCCCCACTGGACAATGATGCCAACTCTTTGAAAAACAACTTTCTTCCAAACAATGCCACCTGGTTTTGCCATTTTTAAAGGCCAAGAATAAATTTGTCATTGAAAGAACTGACCAGCTGTAAACACAATTTTCTTTTTTCTTTCACATTTCCTTCTCTTTCCCATTGACACTCCTTTCAGACACACACACATGTGCGCACTCACTCTCACACACACAAAAGCACACACTGTCTCTCACTTTTCCCTCCATTCCTCACCTTCTTTTACTATCCTATATATCTCTCTCCACCCTTACACATTCAATAATACTATAAAAAGAGACATCCTCTGAAGTGAAATCATATTTTGAAGAACCTACATAAATAGGTGCAATCGCTAATATTTATAAAACATGTGACATATTGATAAAAATTTGTAAATGTACAACCATCGAGATATCTGAGTACCTTATTATTTTTTCCAATATATATATATATATATATGTATACATCTGCACAAATGTATATATATATAGATGTATATATATATACATGTGTATATATAGATGTATATATCATCATCATCATCATCATTGTTTAACGTCTGCTTTCCATGCTAGCATGGGTTGGACGATTTGACTGAGGACTGGTGAAACCGGATGGCTACACCAGGCTCCAATCTAATTTGGCAGAGCTTCTACAGCTGGATGCCCTTCCTAACACCAACCACTCAGAGAGTGTAGTGGGTGCTTTTACGTGTCACCCGCACAAGGGCCAGTCAGGCAGTACTGGCAACGGCCACGCTCAAAATGGTGTCTTTTATGTGCCACCCGCACAAGATCGAGTCCAGGGGCACTGGCAACGATCTCACTTAGCTTGCCGGGTCTTCTCATGCACAGCACATTTCCAAAGGTCTCGGTCAGTAGTCATCGCCTCGGTGAGGCCCAATGTTCGAAGGTCTTGCCTCACCACCTCAGCCCAGGTCTTCCTGGGCCTACCTCTTCCACGGGTTCCCTCAACTGTTAGGGTGTGGCACTTTTTCACGCAGTTATCCTCATCCATTCTCAGCACATGTCCATACCAGCGCAATCGTCTCTCTTGCACACCACAACTGATGCTTCTTATGTTCAGCTTTTCTCTCAAGATACTTACACTCTGACGGGTATGCACACTGACATTACACATCCAACGGACCATACTGGCTTCATTCCTCGCGAGCTTACGCATGTCCTCAGCAGTCACAGCCCATGTTTCACTGCCATGTAGCATGGCTGTTCGTACACATGCGTCATACAGTCTGCCTTTTACTCTGAGTGAGAGTCCCTTTGTCGCCAGCAGAGGTAAGAGCTCTCTAAACTTTGCCCAGGCTATTCTTATTCTAGCAGCTACACTTTCAGCACCCCCACCCCCACTACTAACTTGGTCACCCAGATAGTGGAAGCTATCGACTACCTCTAGTTTTTCTCCCTGGAATGAGATAGAAGTTGTTTCCTGTTTGTTTACAGTGTTTATTGCACCTGAACATCTGCCACATACAAAAACTAACTTCCTAGTTAACCTGCCTTTGATATTGCTGCACCTCTTATGTGTCCATAGCTTGCACCGGGTACATCTGATAGAGTTACTACCTACTCCTTTTCTACATACTGAGCAGGGCCATCTACCTGAAGGGGTTTGTGTTTTATCTACCTTCCTACTTATTAGGATTTTGGTTTTAGCTAGGTTGACTCTAAGGCACTTTGATTCTAGTCCTTGCTTCCACATCTGAAACTTCTTCTCTAGTTCTGATAGTGACTCCGCAATTAGTGCAAGGTCATCAGCATAGAGGAGCTCCCAGGGGCAACCTGTCTTGAATTCCTCTGTGATATATATATATATATATATTTATATATATATATGTGTATATATAGATGTATATGTATACATGCATATGTATAGCTGTATATGTATACATGTATAAGTATATATATAGATATAGATGTATATGTATACATGTATATGTGTAGATGTATATATATAGATGCACATGTAATGTGTACACACACACACACACATATATATATATATATATATATATATATATACACATATATATATACATGCATACATATATATACCCATACACACACACATATATACATAGGTGCAGGGGTGGCTGTGTGGTAAGAAACTTGGTACCAAAGCACACGGTCCTGGGTTCAGTCCCACAGTGTCGTGACTTGGCATGTGTCTTCTGCTATAGCCTCAGATCAACCAAAACCTTATGAGTGGATTTTGTAGATAAAAACTGAAAGAAATCAATTGTATATATCAATTGTAAGTGTATGTGTGTGTTTTTGTCTGTGTGCTTCTCCCTCATCACTGCTTCACAACTGCTGTTTATTTACATCCCCATAACTTACTGGTTTGACAAGAAGAAACTGATAGAATAAGTACCTGGCTTATCAAAATAAAAAAAAGCACTAGGCAGTGTCTCATATTTTTGTTTCTCCACTCAGTTGTATCTATCAATCTATCTTTTTGTGTGTGTATTATATATATATATATATATATATATATATATATATATATATACATGTATCTATATGTGCATATTGATATCCATATATATATTAGGCAAGATGTGTGTGTGTGTGTACATGAATGTAGTTTATGCACGTCCACAAATTAGCATGCATGTCACTCCAATTTTAGGAGGAGATTCGTCATGACCCTAGCTGCATTTTTGTCAACTTTTTCTCTCAGAGGCACCCATGTATAGCTGTAAAAATCGATTTTCAACCATAACTTTTACCAATTTTGAAGTTTGTTGATATGCGTACGCACGTCAAGGAGAGAGAGAGAGAGAGAGAGAAATAGTGTGTTTGTGACAGGGGGAGATACAGAGTGTTTGCTAGTGTCTAACAAAAAAGTGGGAGAGGGAGACAAAAAGCGTCTAAGCAAAGAAAATTTTTGTAACCAAGACAGAGTTTGCCAGCGTCTAACAAAAAAAAAAAAAAGTAACGAAAAAGTGGGAGAGGGAGACAGATCATTTATTTATTTTAAATCGTTCATCTTTCTCCCCCGCTCACTCTCACACACATGCACATATACTACTTTGGGAGCGAAAGAGTTTTGTTTATATTTCACAACAACTATGAAACAAAGAGGTATGTAACAATTTGTCAGTCACGCCAACCCCCACCCAACCCGTTTCTCGGACCACAAAAAGGGCTTGGTAATTTTTCAGATTAACACCCGCACAATTTCCACTAGGGAGTTAGGGTTAGGGTCTTACGGTTAGGGTTAAGGTTAGTGTTAGGGTTAGGATTAGGGTTGGTGTTAGGGTTACGGTTTTAGGGTTAGGGTTTAGGGTTAGAGTTAACCTAGAAGGGACAGGCCCCTTATTTTTTGGTTAAGGCTGTTGGTAAGTTTTCCTAAGTTACTCCAATCCAGATCCCCTCCTATGCAGATCTCTAATGCAACTTTAAAAAAAAACAGTGTATTAGTGGAAATAACCAATAAACTGATTCCTTATGGGATTTCCCAATCAAATTGCCAGCAAACCACTTTCAGCCAAACCAATTTCAACGGATTTCGCTCAAATCTGATGTCGATGTTACTTATTTTGGTTTGAAATAAAGCACTTGATCACTTAATAATCCTAGCTTAATCCCGGGCAGCGCCGGGCTATACTGCTAGTCTATTATATAAAAGTCAAAGTCTTTATGTGTGTTTGTGTGCTACTTATACATTTGAAAACTACTGCACCAATCCTAATGAAATTTGGAACACAAAATCCAAGCCTAGGGAGAAGGGTAATGCTGTGTGTTTCATACAATTTCATGGACCAAAATTACTGAATGGATCCTTATATTTGGATAAACCAATCATATTGAGGGTATAATGCAATATGTTTGATTTGAATTTGAGATGGCTTAAAGCGGGCAGAACCCCCATGAAAATTCATAAATTTTCGATGTTGATGAAATTTCAACTATGGGTAATTGACACACATCAAGAAGTATTCTCAAAGTTTCCACTTCTCATGAAGATTCTAAGACCCACTAATGGGGGCCTTAACTCCCAAATTTTAGTCATTTTTTTTTTATGATCCAAAACTAGATCAAAATTACTGATTGGATCTTTATGAAATTTGGAAATTATATTCTATGCATAACGGCCATAACCTCCATGAAAATTCATATATTTTTGCTGTTGATGAAATTTTAACCATGGATATTAGACACAAATGAAGTAATATTTCTAAAATTTCATCTTCTTAGAAGTTAGAAAGAACCCTTCATGGGGACTTAACACCCACAATTTAGTCATTTTATCTAAGCAAAGACAAATACAGTTGTACTCTTGGAAGCTGTAGGGTCACCCAAGCATAAAAGATGAGCATTATTTGTAATTCAATGGTACAACAGTGTAAGAGTTTGCTTTGAGGTATATTTAGATTGTGATTTCTGCAATGTGGTGCATAAACTGTCAGGTAAATGAGAGGCATCTTTGCCTCCACTGATTCAGTTGCAAAGTGTTGAGTAAAGTTATTTGGCTGCAGACCTCCTTTGAGTCTTTTTGATGGTAACATTAATTTCAAGGCCTTCCCTGATGAGTGACTGGTTATTCAAAGACATTTATAGATTGTAAATACATTCTGTCCAGTTACCTATCGGTATAGTGGTCATTTGCAAACTCCAGAGGTCACACTTTCATTTCTCCTTAGCCCTCACGTTACACAGTTGTTAATGTTTATTTGAGTTCCAATTGCTATAGATCCGTAATGCATCTTACGGCTGTACCTGTCACCTGTATGGTAAGGAATCCTACATCGGGAATGGTAACGACTAGGGTAGGGTAGCTGACTGCTTATTGTGATCATTTGTCTTTTGGTTTCCTATAGCTTTGCTCTCTTTTACAAACCCAGTGAACATACATATATTTCCTATTTCAAAGAAATTCAAACAATAGATATAAGACCCAAGTTAAAAAGATTCTCAACAATTCAACTTCTCTGGTTGACATTAAGACACCCACCCCCAATAGGGGCCTTAACTCCCACATTTTAGAGCTCCATGACCTCCATTTTTCAGGAGCAAAACCTTTTAACAGGTTCCATAAGACTGGAATTTTGGAAACTGCGCATAAAGATCAGTAGTATGGGATACATGTGTCAGGATTAGAATTTTTTTAGAGTGTGTAAAGAGGGAAAGAACCTTCATCTGCAATTTTGATGAAATTCGAATCATAGATATTCCAGTTCATTAAAGGAAATATAACAGAAAAGTCTAATTGCATGTAACACGGGCAACGCCAGGTATCTCTGCTAGTATTATATATAGACATAACCAATTCTGATTGTGAATACACTCCAACCTAATCACATTTTTAATAAAAATATTGTTTTTTTAATGAACAATAATTAGTATTTATAATATTCAATAACATTTTTTCTTATTAGATGCATAATTATAACCCTCATTTTTTATACCCATAATCCTTAATTAACCCATTAATATTAATTTTTTTTATTATGAACTTTATAATTTAATCCCAAACTTATCTTATCATAATCTGTTATATAAATTGAAGTTGGCCGACCGTTGTATTCTTTCTTGTCTTGAGGTTCACGGCCAAATGGCCGGGTTGATTCGCGTGAAAAATGGCACACATGTGGAGACGAGTGAATAGATTGGAACACACTTTCTATTTTTTCCCTAGCCCCCATACTTACAGAGAAAATCAATTAAAACAACCTTCGTGCATGTGTATGTGTCACTGAAGCCATTCTTACATATCATCATCATCATCATCATCGTTTAACGTCCGCTTTTCATGCTAGCATGGGTTGGACGATTTGACTGAGGACTGGTGAAACCAGATGGCAACACCAGGCTCCAATCTAAATTTGGCAGAGTTTCTACAGCTGGATGCCCTTCCTAACGCCAACCACTCAGAGAGTGTAGTAGGTGCTTTTACATGTCACCTGCACGAAGGCCAGTCAGGCGATACTGGCAACGGCCACGCTCGAAATGATGTCTTTTGTGTGCCACCCGCACAAGAGCCAGTCCAGGGGCACTGGCAACGATCTTACTTGGCTTGCCGGGTCTTCTCACGCACAGCACATTTCCAAAGGTCTCGGTCAGTAGTCATCGCCTCGGTGAGGCCCAATGTACGAAGGTCTTGCCTCACCACCTCAGCCCAGGTCTTCCTGGGCCTACCTCTTCCACGGGTTCCCTCAACTGTTAGGGTGTGGCACTTTTTCAGGCAGCTATCCTCATCCATTCTCACCACATGTCCATACCAGCGCAATCGTCTCTCTTGCACACCACAACTGATGCTTCTAATGTTCAGCTTTTCTCTCAAGATACTTACACTCTGACGGGTATTCACATTGACATTACACATCCAACGGAGCATACTGGCTTCATTCCTTGTGAGCTTACGTATGTCCTCAGCAGTTACAGCCCATGTTTCACTGCCATGTAGCATGGCTGTTCGTACACATGCGTCATACAGTCTGCCTTTTACTCTGAGTGAGAGTCCCTTTGTCACCAGCAGGGGTAAGAGCTCTCTAAACTTTGCCCAGGCTATTCTTATTCTAGCAGCTACACTTTCAGCGCACCCACCCCCACTACTAACTTGGTCGCCCAGATAGCGGAAGCTATCTACTACCTCTAGTTTTTCACCCTGGAATGAGATAGAAGTTGTTTCCTGTTTGTTTACAGTTTTTATTGCACCTGAACATCTGCCACAAACAAAAACTAACTTCCTAGTTAACCTGCCTTTGATGTTGCTGCACCTCTTATGTGTCCATAGCTTGCACCGGGTACATCTTATAGAGTTACTACCTACTCCTTTTCTACATACTGAGCAGGGCCATCTACCTGAAGGGGTTTGTGTTTTATCTACCTTCCTACTTATTAGGATTTTGGTTTTAGCTAGGTTGACTCTAAGGCTCTTTGATTCTAGACCTTGCTTCCACACCTGAAACTTCTCCTCTAGTTCTGATAGTGACTCCGCAATTAGGGCAAGGTCATCAGCATAGAGGAGCTCCCAGAGGCAACCTGTCTTGAACTCCTCTGTGATTGCCTGGAGGACTATGATAAATAAGAGGGGGATGAGGACGGAACCTTGGTGGACCCCTACCTCTACCCGGAATTCATTGCTGTACTCATTTCCAACCCTCACCTTACTGGCAGCATCTCTGTACATGGCTCGCACAGCTCTCACTAACCATTCTTCTATCCCAAGTTTCCTCATTGACCACCAGATAAGGGATTGGGGGACCCTATCAAAGGCTTTCTCCATGTCAACAAAAGCCAGGTACAGAGGTTTATCCTTGGCTAGGTATTTCTCCTGCAGCTGTCTTACTAGAAATAAGGCATCAGTAGTGCTTTTACCTGGCACGAACCCAAACTGCATCTCATCTAAATTGATTCGCTCACTAATTAGTTGGGCTATGACCCTCTCTGTAACTTTCATAACCTGAACTAACAGCTTGATGCCTCTAATTATTTGTATCTAAAGCGTCACCTTTGCCTTTGTAGCAGTTGACTATGATGCTGCTACACCAGACATTGGGTATGACTCCTTCGTGTATCACCTGGTTCGTAATACGGGTGACTAGGCTATAGCCAACACTGCCAGATATTTTGAGCATCTCTGCAGTGATTCCTGATGGGCCGGGGGCTTTCCCGGTCTTCATACTCTTAATTGCTTTATCTACCCTGGTACTATCAACTCGGATAGCTGGTCCCTCTATTGGGTCGACATATGGCAGGCTCTCTTCCTCCCATTCATTCTCTTCATTAATCAATCTATCGTAGTGGCATCTCCAGACCTCTTTCTTTGCATCCTCATTTCGTGCAAGCGTACCATCATCCATGCGAACACATTTCTCTCCTACGACATCACTATTCTCTCTCCTACACTGTCTTGCAACACGAAATACCTGAAGTCTTTGGTCCTCACGGCGCAGAACATTGGCAAATCTTTTCTTATCTGCTACCCCTCTGGCTAAATAAACCTGTCGCCTAGCCTCCCTTCTGGTACATTGGTACAATTCCCTGCTACCACCGTTCTTCCTGTCCTTCCAAGCCTGTTTCTTTTGTCTAATAGCCCTGTCTACCTCCTTGTTCCACCACCACGTTACTCTGGGTCGAGAGGGGACCTTACACCAGCCACAGATCTGGTCGGTGGCTTTCAACAGGTTGTCCCGCAGAAATCTCCAATTGTCTTCCACGTTGTATGATGCTATATCCCCTTCTATTTTGTTAAATGCTTCAAACATAATAAATAAACTGAATGATAAATTTCATTTATCTCTCTCTCTCATATACACATACACCATCAACATTACTCTCTCTGTCGTGCACATCCTATTAAACATACACACGCACATCAATTCTCCCCTCTCACCACAACTTCAAAAGAAGTTCAGTCATAAAACTCTCCATGTACCTTCATTCGACGCCCACTTCAAAAGAACGCCTTCCCTTTTCACTTGTCCGGCCATTGATTGACAGATAAAACAGAAACCAAATCCTGCTAAATGCAAAAATCCCGCCAAAAATACACACAAACGGACATTTCATGTCTTTCAGTTTCTCTATGATTATACACGCGTCGAAAACAATAGCTCATTTTAATCTTCAACAGGTATGTATCAATTTCTATAATATAAATTGTTTTTCTCTAAGCGTATAACAATTACTTATTCCATACTTCACTTTGCTCTTCTCTTCACTTTTGTTAAATTGGATACGTCTGCTATTAATTCTTCTTACACACAATTTCCCCGTTCATTCTTACAGCTTCATTTTCTGTTAAAGCAATTCTTAACGTCAACTTTTTAACATAATACGCAGAATTCTTGCATCAATACAGTAGGGTGTTTTGAGGGAGATTTGGCTGCTATTTCTACCAGGTCTACCTACAATGTAGAGGTCTGAACTTATTTTTCATTCACAGATTTGCATTTCAAATGTTATTCTGCCATTAACACCAGTTGCTTTCTCTCTCACATACACACGCACGTCCATTTCATATATCTTTCAATTTCTGCTCTCTGCAAATAAAATTTTTATGGATAAAACTGCTTACAAAAATTGTGATTAATGTATAATTTCTTTCTATGTTCATAATTAAATAAATCTTTTAATGATTAGATAGACGTCCAATAGAATAGCTCTCACAAACAGACTACGTACAAATTCTTTCTTTACAACTCCTGAAGCCATTTTCTGATAGGAGGGAGTGAAATCTTCATATAGCTGGAGGCTCCAATTGAAACAGGGCATGAAATGATCAGGTTGAGAAACGCTGTTATGGATTATGCCTAACCGAAAACAATCACAGCCACATCATTCAAACAGACTGGGTGAAACTGGGTTTAGCTGCTAGTACAATAATATATAATATCCCTTCATTGCTACTCCCACTATACTTATACTCCATATATAACACCATAGCCCCTATTTTTATTTCCATTATTTTAATTAACTCACCAATATTCAATTTTTATTTGAACTCTAAAACTTAATCCCAAACTCTATTATCAATTTATTAACTCAATGCAATATATATAATATCCTCTTCTTAGTTAATTTCAATATTTTTTACTCCATATCAAAATATACACCAACATTGAAATTATAAATTATATATTAGTTCTCTGCAGCATATTCAATAATCCCCCACTTATAATTTTCCATATTAAGGAAAACCCACATTTTAAACCTATGATATTAATGTGTTTATTTATCAGAACAATGATCATATAAACCATATTTAATATAAGTATAAATTTAATCCATAGATCTCTCAAATTTTAAATTATAACACTCAAAAACTCTAATACCAACTTTATACAATAATCTATATCTATTTATTTCATTGTTAAATGGAATATAGATGCAGTCCACTTTTATACTTACAACCATTATGATTACCCTTTTGTTTTCAGTAATTTACTTAATAACCTTCTATTCATATTTTTTCCCATAACCCCTATTTTTTAAAAATCTATTTTTCTCTCTATACCCTTACTTATTTTTTTCACATAAATATTTAAATTCATCTCCGAAGTATGTAAACAACTTTTCTATGAATAAATGGAATGTCAACATTAGTACATTGAGATGTTAAATAATTAATAGTTATTTTAATATATATCAAATTATCTCTCTCTTTTATTTCCTAGATCATTTATGTTTATTTTTTCCCTCTCAAAAATCTATTCTATCTCTCAATTTGTCTTCAATACTCTTAACAGCCCATATTATAATTAAATTACTATTTTATGTCTCTTAACACTTATAAATCTATTTTTCAAATACATTATAGTATTTCAGCAAGATTTCATTTGATAATATCTCCCCACACAAACTTGGCATCCAAATAAATTATTAGTTTATGTTATTTGAATATTTGAAAACACGGTCCTCATCTGATGATGATTGAAACTTAATGGCCGGATCGAAACGTAGGATTTTTCAATGTTTGAAATTTTTTGTTGATTCACTTCATTTACATCTTAAATTTTGTATGTATTACATTTTTTCATCATGATACAAATAAAATTAACCAAGTATCCACTATATTTCTTCTCCATTTTCTTTTATTAACTTTTATATATGCATGTGTGTTTGGTAACTGCATTTGAACCATAGTGCAAATGCAACAAAATTTACTTCCTATTATTCCTTTCTGCCTTAAAAAAAAAAGGACACATTTCATAATATAATCACATCACAAAACAAGATGAGATAGTTACAGTTAAAACGCCTTTGAACAGGATATAACAATGACATCAACAATATAACTTACTTAACTTGATTTGGGTCTTCTCCAAACAGCAATGTCGCAAATCGGTTCTGTTGACCTAATGGAATGACACCAACAGGTACTGCTTGACAGAATTTCTGAAACAAAAATAAAAATGTCAGTTCTTCCCCCAATTCACTTGTGAAAATATTGAAACTGATTGTTTGGGAACATATTTATTTGTTTTGATTATATGGTGGGAAGAGGTGAGAGGTAAATTGACTGCTTATATTTTACTGCCTTCTTCACTTCACCTGTACTAAGGGATAAATAGTAAAGATCACTATGACAAAGGAAACATGTTACTCACAATGTAGGTATTTAAAACTGCATCATCAAAACATTCGATACAAAACACTGTCATCTAGTTCAGATCCTATTGAGGTCAATTTTGCCATGCATCCTTTTAAAGCTGATAATTATAGTATAAGTCCATTAATGGGCTCCCAATTCTTTTTGCTCACTTTCTCTTTGAGGTTGCAGGCCCAACAAAAAAAGAAAGTGTGTATGTTTGTATGTGCATACATGTGTGCATCCACACTCACACATTAGTGAGTAGACAAATGAAAGAAAGTGGTACTCAACACACCTGGCAGAAGTTAAATATAGTATTCAATAAAAGTTTAAGGTTTTGTGGGCTTCAAGCATTTGGAGAGCAACTAATACGACTTGAAAATACAATCTGATATCACTTGCAAGCCAACAATAACTGATCCAAATCCAATGGAAGCCTAACATCTAGAAGCCATCTTGAATTTATCTCATTTCCTGTTACTTCATCTCCAAATGCCTGATGAGTTAGGTTCATTCTATGAAACTATAAAACTAAGTTACATGAAGCCAAGGCAAACTGTTATTAAATAATATCTATATTGGGTCATCCCCCAAAAATGTGGTTTTATCAATTGCATGAACTAAAAGTTGGAAGGGGACAGGATAAACTACCTGCATCAACTTGCTATAAAAGCAGGTAGTAATTTTACCTTTGTCTTATTCTTAGTACAAGTTTTGAAGAGTGCAGTTCAATTTTAACAGTTATTTTTTCAAAGATATAATGGAAGTGGCAAAGGAACATATTTGGCATATTTTGCTTTATGAGTTCAATAAAGGCATTGATGCAACAGAAAGTGTGAGGAATATTAATGCAGAATAAGGGGATCAGACAATAAGCATAAGCCAGTGTTAGTGGTAGTTCCAGAAATCCTAACCCGGAAACTACAGCCTAGAAAATGAACCTCATCTTGGAAGATCTGTAGAGCTTGACGAGGACATCCTGCAAACCCTAGTGGAACAAAATCCCATTGTAACTGTTGAAGAACTAGCAGAGAAGCTTGGATTTAGTCATTCAACCATTCATTGACACCTGTGTGCCATCGGAAAAGTTAGCAAATTGGGTCAATGTGTTCCTCACAAACTTTCCAAGTCCAATCGTGTGCAATCATCTTCTTTCCTGTCACATCCCACAAATGAACCTTTCTTGGACCAAATAGTGACTGGTAACAAGAAATGGGTTCTTTATAAAAATGTCAAGGGCCGAAGATAGTGGATAGGGAAAGGTGAAACACCGGCACTCCAGGCTAAAGAATGTCTTCGCTCACATAAGGTGTCGCTATCTGTTTGGTAGGATATGGAAGGTTTAGTCCACTTTGAACTTTTAAACCCAAACCAATGATAAAGGAGATCTACTGTGAACAGCTTAAGTCAGCACTAGAAGAAAAATGACCATCTTCGGTTTCAAGACGAAAGGTATTCTTCCATCAGGATAATGCTTGGCCACATACAGCAGTTTGAATGGGAAATGATGACCCACCCACCATATTCACATTGCTTCAACTGATTATCATTTATTCCAGAGTCTTCAAAATCATTTGGACAGAAAAAATATGAATTCTGTAGATGAGGTAAGAACAGTATGGAGGAGTATTTTTCGTCACGGAGAAGTGAATTTTGGAAGAGGGCCTTGCAAATCTACCAGATAGATGGAAGAGCATTGTAGAAAACGAAGAAGAGTATATTTTAGATTACAAAAGAACCTTGTTTATCCTAATTTTGAAAAATAAAAGAAGTAAAAAAAAACCACATTATGGATGACCCAATATATACCCCACCACTGCTATAGGGCTTTCCTATAAGTAGGTTATCTCCCTTGACTAGGCGGCGCTCCATGTAGATAATTAAACTTCCGGAGGCTACCCACGCCATTGTTATTGTTTTACGTCTTATCATGGATATAAAGCAGCTTGATGATTCAGCTATCGAAGTACTTACTGTGCCTGAGTTAAAGAAATATTTAAGATTATATGGACAGTATGTTACTGGAAGAAAGGCGGACTTGACTGAAAGGTTGAAAGGAATAAAAATTCTGTCGATGAAGAATGTCAACAAAGTAAATTCATCGGACGATAAGTCTGAAGTATCGGACGATACTTCAGACAGGAATAAGCAGAAGCTTATATCTCCTCTCGGTGAAGTATTGCCTGATCTAAAGATCTTTGTAAGTTGCCGAATTTCACAGATAATGACATAATTACCTCGTGCTACGGATGAAAACAAAGCAACAGTTAAGGAGTGGCATATTTTACCACGACAGACACGTACACAGCATCGAATACCACGATGTGAGTGAAAGCTGCTCTCACTGTATTGTCCGGTGTCTGGTAATCCCTTCGATACCGACATCAAACCAAAAAAAGAATCCTGACCACAGAGTGTGGGTAATTATGTCAAATGTCACTGGCAATGTGCATTCAGCTGATTGCAACTGTTAAAGCAAGTCACTGAGCATGCGTACATGTCATACGGGAGAGTTCCAATTAGGGGTGGATAACACCTTATAGGAAAGCCCTATATTCCATCCTTAACACCTCTTATCTGCTATCACTCGCAATGCCCTCACATATCTAACAACTCCAACCTCAGCCACTCCTATATCTCTCACCATCAATTCTTAGTCATTATTTCCTCTACAGCAAGACACCTGTATCTATTTCACTATAACCTTTCCATCATCATCTCTTCCACTGCCTCTTCTTAAAAGTTTTTAATGCCTTGCAAGTACTTTGTGACCCTGTCAGTGCAGGTGCCACTTAATGTGGTTGGTGTTCGGTAGGGCTTCCAGCTGTAAAAACCTTGCCAAAACTGACCTCACCTGCGCTTGTGTCACATAAAAAGCACTACTCACCTTGCCTGTGCTTGTGCCACGTAAAAAGCACTAAGTCCTCTCTGCTGAGTGATTGGTGTTAGGAAGGGCATCCAGCTGTAGAAATCTGGTCAATACAGTCACAGAAGTCTGGTGCAGGTTTCAACCTGGGTGACTCTTGTGGTACTATCCCACCCATGGAAGACGGACATTAAACAATGATGATGTTGATGATGATGAATCCTTGATTAAAATTATGATTATTAGCAAAATTTTAGTAGCTAAGTGAAGGGCTATTAAAATTTTAACAACTTACCATTGTAAATACATGTGGATGTATTCATATTTGTGGTGATCAGTTTAGCCATTCAATAAATATGTAATAGATAAAATAAGTAACAGACTGATATAATTAACTAAAATCTCTTGAAGGCAGTGCCTCAACATACCTGCCGTCCAATTACCAAAACCAATAAAAAATAGTAGAGTACACACTAGTCTAGTGCAATAAATATCACCATTATCATTTTGCATTTATTTCTCATGCAAACAGATCATTACAGTCCTAGTCATTTCGTATTTGCCCTCTTGGACAGTTCTCCAAACTGTCCAAGTTCAGAGAACCATATATCACTTGTACTATTAATTCTTGGTTTGGTTTCCTACCTGCTATCAACCACTCTATGGAGTGCACTGGATGCATTTTATCATGACACCAACACTACAATGTCTCCACTTGTTCACTAACCACTTTACAGAGTGTACTGGTTGCATTTTAGAGTGGCACCAACACTCATGAAGTTTTATACAACATAAATCAATGAGCCCTCATTGTATAGAGTTAAAAATTGACTAATTTTTCTTTACTTCAACATTCAAATCATCAAATTCTTGAACAGATGGCTTAACAATGATTAATTTTTATGTGGATGAAAAAATTCTTCAATGCTTTATTAATATACCATCTAATGAATGACTCTCTAATGAGAAAATCCAAATCATGGAAAAGGAATTAACTTTGATAATAACATATTTTTTATGGTTTGGTTAGAAGAGTAAGGGCCATTTTTATAATCTTCCGATGGACTTTGGAAGTAGGTGGTGGGGAAGAGTTGAAAGAACCACAACTCAAAGGTTGCTGCTAGAGGAAGAAATGCATCATGAAATACAGCTATCAGCAGATCTGAATGCTTACAACAGAGTGAACTCTATTACAGGCACTCAGTGGCCAAATGGTGGTGTCAAACTAGCTGAATGTTACTACTCACACCAGTTTCTCACAACAGATTACTAACAATGCAGCAACTTAGTACTGTCAATGTTCAAACTGTCAGCAAAGTGTCAACAATAATAACAAAATACATCATTTATGCAAACAATATGTTACCTATTATCTGCTCACAATCTCTCAAAAATAGATCACAGAAATAAGGAAGAAAAGAAAGACTGCTTACTTGGTTGTTGCTTTTCCGCATCATACCAGTGACTGTCTGTAAGCAGGCAATACAGAGAATGAGACACAGAAAAGAATAAATGTACAGTTAAATGTAATCTTGAGAGTACTGTAAAAATTTGTGTATAATATACACCTTGATTTTTGGGCTTAAACTGTCTTAAAACCCTACAAAACAATGTATAACATACAATGAAGTACAACTGCTTCAAGAGTAAATAAGTTTTAAAAATCCAATATATTTGTTTCCAAAACTTAATATTATATATAATACACTGATATAAAATAAAAACAATTGAAAGAAATAGCATATTGTTATATTATTATGTTTTTCTAAATAAATGTGTGTTGAGTAAGAATATATCATTATTGTTTTAAAGTCCACTTTTCCACGCTTGCATAGGTCGAATGGAATTTGTTGGGATAGAAACCTAGATACCCTTGTTGCCAACCCTCACTTGTTTCCAAGTAAGATAATATTTCCCCTTGACCAAACATATTTTTACAGAAATTTAAAAATGATGGTGACACTCATTTACAACCATTACATGAAGTCAAGTCAAAGAGACAGTAACATACATGTATGTTCAGAAGTATAGTTGTTAGAAGAATAGGAAGGACAAAGTTCAAAGAGCTATTACCTCCATAGATAACAAAAGGTTTCTGTAACCTCAGTGAAAGCCAGATTATATGATGCTTGTAAACAAATAGCAATGCTACATGGTAGTGAAATATGGGCTGTGAATGCAGAGGACATGTGAAGACTTGAAAGGAATGAAACTAGCATGCTCTGCTGGATGTGCAGTATCAGAGTGCATAACAAAGTGTAAATGTGTTGAGACAAAAACTGGGCATAAGAAGTATCAGATGTTTCGAGCAAGAGAGATGACTGTGCTGGTATGGTCATGTGATGTGGATTGATGAGGATAGCTGCATAAAGAAGTGTTAATCACTAAATGCGGATAGAACCTGTGGAAGGGGAAGAAGACCCAGGAAGATGTGAGATGAAGTAATCAAGAATGGCCTTCAGAGATTGAGTCTCAGAAAGATGAATAAAGACCAAGATGATTAGTAATTTGCTGTGTTTGAGAAGACCACCTCCAGCTAAGTAAAAATGAGGCCTGAAAAGTGTATCACATATGTCTACGCTCCTGCACCTGATCTGTCCCTGATGAATATCTCTCCACTGCAACAATACATCTTAACACTTGCCCCTCCCACAATTCATTTTCATAACACGACTACAGCACTATTCATTCAGCTGCTGTAATTGATAGAAGGACTGCACATATTTTATCTGCTTACCACTCACCCTTCTTCGAAGGGTGAGTGGTAAGCACTCTTCCTTTTTCTCATGCATTCTCAGTATCATCCCTTACTACCTTATTAAAGGGCTATAATGGAAGACACTTGCCTGAAATGTCACTACACTAGGTGATTGGGAACCAAACTTCTTACGACACATATAAAGCTATATCTGCATCTTTTATATATATATATATATATATATATATATATAAATAGATCGTAGGAGAGAAATGTGTCTGCATGGATGATGGCTCACTTGCACTAAACGAGGCTACAAAGAGAGAGGTTTGGAGACACCACTATGAAAGGTTGCTCAATAAAGAGAATGAATGGGAGGAAGAGAGTCTGCTGCATGTCAACCCAACAGAGGGACCAGCTATCCTAATTGACAGTACCTTGGTAGATAAAGCGATCAAGAGTATGAAGACAGGGAAAGCCCCCGGCCCATAGTTATCACTGCAGAGATGCTCAAAATATCTGGCAGTGTCGGCTATAGCCAAGTCACCCGTATAGTTAACCAGGTGATACACGAAGGAGTCATACCCAATGACTGGTGTAGCAGCACCATAGTCAACTGCTACAAAGGTAAAGTCGACGCTCTAGAAACAAACAATTACAGGGGTATCAAGTTGTTGGACCAGGTAATGAAAGTTACGGAGAGGGTCATAGCCCAACAAATTAGGGAGAGAGTCAGTTTAGATGAGATGCAATTTGGGTTCGTTCCAGGAAAAAGCACCACTGATGCTATATTTCTGATAAGACAGCTGCAGGAGAAATACCTAGCCAAAGATAAACCTCTGTACTTGGCTTTCGTTGACATGGAGAAAGCCTTTGACAGGGTCCCCCGATCCCTTATCTGGTGGTCAATGAGGAAACTTGGGATAGATGAGTGGTTAGTGAGAGCTGTGCAAGCCATGTACAGGGACTCTGTCAGTAAGGTGAGGGTTGGCAACAAGTACTGTGAAGAATTCCGGGTAGAGGTAGGGGTCCACCAAGGTTCAGTCTTCAGCCCCCTCCTATTTATCATAGTCCTCCAGGCAATAACACAGGAATTGAAGACGAGATACCCCTGGGAGCACCTCTATGCTGATGACCTTTCCCTAATTGCTGAGTCACTACCAGAACTAGAGGAAAAGTTTCAGGTGTGGAAGCAAGGACTAGAATCGAAGGGCCTTAGAGTCAACTTAGCTAAAACCAAAGTCCTAATAAGTAGGAAGGTAGACAAAACACAAACCCCTTCAGGTAGATGGTCCTGCTCGATCTGTAGAAAAGGCGTAGGTAGAAACTCCATAAGTTGTACCCAGTGTAAACTATGGACACATAAGAGGTGCAACAATATCAAAGGAAGGCTAAATATTAAGATAATTTTTGTACTGGGCAGATGCTCAGGAGCAATAAACACTGAAAATGCGCACATTCCAGGGAGAAAAACTAGAAGTAGTTGATAGCTTCCGCTATCTAGGTGACAAGTTAGTAGCGGGAGAGGGTGCACTGAAAGTGTAGCTGCTAGAATAAGAATAGCCTGGGCAAAGTTTGGAGAGCTCTTACCTCTGCTGGTGACAAAGGGCCTCTTGCTCACAGTAAAAGGTAGACTGTATAACGCTTGTGTACGAACCGCTATGCTACATGGCAGTGAAACTTGGGCCATGACTGCTGAGGACATGCGTAAGCTTGCAAGAAACAAAGCCTGTATGCTCTGATGGATGTGTAATGTCAGTGTGCATACTCAACAGAGTGTAAGTACCTTAAGAGAAAAGTTAGACCTAAGAAGCATCAGTTGTGGTGTGCAAGAGAGACGATTGCGCTGGTATGATCATGTGGGAAGAATGGATGGGGCTAGCTGTGTGAAAAAGTGCCACACCCTAGTGGTTGAGGGAACCTGTGGAAGAGGCAGACCCAGGAAGACCTGGGATGAGGTGGTGAAGCACGACCTTCAAACTTTAGGCCTCACCGAGGCAATGACTAGTGACCGGGACCTTTGGAAATATGCAGTACGTGAGAAGACCCCGGCAAGCCAAGTGAATGCATAACCTGTGGCCTCTGCCAGAAGTGTAGCCAGCTCACTTATTCATATCTTTACTTCATTGGACACTAAACTCTGCTTGTGAAGACCTTTTGAGGCAAGTGAAATCGAAATTGTAATTGAACCATATTCAATAACCTGTACCTGTGCCAGTGGAGCACTAACAGCACCGTTCGAGCATGATCATTGCCAGAGCAGCTGTCTGGCTGCTTCCGTGCTAGTGGCACATAAATAGCACCATTTGAGTGTGATCGTTACTAGCATCGCCTTACTGGCACTTCTGCCGGTGGCACATTAGAAAATCATTCGAGCGAGGTCGTTGCCAGTGCCGCTGGACTGGCTCCTGTGCAGGTGGCATATAAAAAAACACCATTTTGAGCGTGGCTGTTGCCAGTACTGTGTGACTGGCCCTCGTGCCGGTGGCATGTAAAAGCACTCACTACACTCTCGGAGTGGTTGGCGTTAGGAAGGGCATCCAGCTGTAGAAACTCTGCCAGACCAGATTGGCGCCTGGTGCAGCCATCCAGTTCATCAGTCCTCAGTCAAATCATCCAACCTATACTAGCATGGAAAGCGGACGTTAAACGATGATGATGATGTGTGTATTTTTCCCTTGTTAACAATTAACATGGAAAAAATAGATAAATAGTTACCAGAGTTGCAAAAAATCACACAAGTAAAAAGGGTGTAAGTCCTTGTTTTTAAAGGTAGAAACTCCGGGTTTACGTGAAATATTTTGTATAATATATATAAATAAATAAATGGAGTTAAACGCAGATGTTATTCAAATCCTTTAACTTCCGACATGTTTCGAAGATATCACTGGTATTATTCCAAAGGAATAAAATGGTGTAAAACAATGTAATCTTCTCTTCAGGGAAATGAAGAAATGAAACTCATCAATAAGACATTTTAACAGAATATGATGGATATGTATCGTGATTAACTGAACGCTATTAAGTTTACAGAGATGTACATGCATAGCAAGTGACCTGATCTGAGATCGTGTGCTGGAATGAAAACAATTGCAGTGTGGAAGGTGTTTATAAGCCATTTAAGAAACACACAAAAACCGTTAGATTCACTTCAACATTTAAATTTAATTTGCCAAAATATTTTCGTCGCTTTGAGACCATGACCTGTTCACTGACAAAATTCCATGCAGCACGGAAAATTCCTAATAATAGCTTTATGAAACTGCAAAGGGAGATTAGATTTAATTTGCCTCCCATAAGGAATAATTAACCAAATGGTTTCACTATTAGTTACCTTAGATTAAGTGTAACTATCTTTGAAAGACATAGATTTACCGTTAGAACGAAAATAGGGGTTTAAATAAGGGTTATCTCCCTTCCTCCGTTTGGTGTTGGCATATATAAATTAAAATCGATATCATTTATATCCTTACAACTAGATTTCATATCTCATTAGTAAAGGTAGAATAAGATTGAATGGAATTAATGTATGTAACTTTCTCTGTATAACCTGCTTTAAGTAAGGCAGAGTTATAAAATTCAGCCTTATCATTGAAAATGTCAACATTAGCAGATAACTTAGACAATCTAAATGAAATATTCTTAACTAAGTTCCAAGTAATTGCCCTAGAATGATTACTGAATTTGCTAATATACTTAAGATTGGTCAATGGTTTGTGGTATTGGAAGTACAAATTATTGTGTAGGTTAAGTGTAATATCTAAAAAGTTGGCCTTCGTTACATCATCATCAAAAACGTTGCTTTAGCCCATTCTACGGAAAAACTTAACTAAACTATTCTTAACTTTTTGTACTTTTTGGTAAGATTACATTGTTTTACACCATTTTATTCCTTTGGAATAATACCAGTGATATCTTTGAAACATGTGCTGGAAGTAAAAGAATTTTAATAACACCTGCATTTAACTCCATTTATATATATATATATATATAAAGAATATGAGGGTTTTAGTTCACTGATGATCTAAACCAATAGGTACACTGTGTAAGTGCTATAATTAGTCATCTGTTATGTTCCAAGTTCACAGCTGAAGTTGGAGCTAGGAATCCATAGTAGGCTTCTGAGTCAGCAGGTATATATAAAAAATAAATGGACAACAAAACCAAGGCAGGACGTGTATCTCAGGGCATTTAGAATATTTAATTAGAGTAAGATGAAAAAAAAAAAAAAATAGAGAAGTAGAAATAATTAATGTCTTACAACTATTTCTGGGATATCCCAGGTGATGGGTCAACATCTCCATACACTGAGTATTCTGTCATCAGAGAAAAGATGTGTATGAGAAATACTGCCTGGGTTTACCTGAGATTATACTTAATGGGCTATACCTTCATGGAAGTATGGACTAACTTCCATACCCTTTGGAACAAGATGAGCTGTGAATTTTATTCTCCTGTCTTTATTCTTCTATCCACTGTGAATTCTCTGCCTGGAACTTTCCTGCATTCACACCTTGTCTCTGATGATAGAATATCCAGTGTATGGAGATGTTGACCCATCACCAGGGATATCCCAGAAACTGCCGTAAGACATTAATTACAACATTTTGATTCACCTTACTCTAACTAAATATTCTAAATGATCTGATATACTCATCTTGTCTTAGTCTTGTTGTCCATTTTCCTTTAATATATATATATGTATGTAAACCCTGGTTATATATACTTGAATTTAAACATTCTATCAATATTTCATTTATGAACCTTTATGTTTGAAACTTTAGCATAATGGGAAAATTAATTTTCTTTTTAATGGCTTAGTCATGATACCCATGACATTCTTCAGGGTCTTTTTAATTAGTAGGAAGAAGGGAGGAAGCTATCCTTAGATTAGACTATCAATATACTTTCCTCAATGTTCTTTGAAGAGATGATTTAATAATAAGCAGTGGTAGCAGTTACCTCCAGCAATGTGCCATCACCACCAGCCACTACTATAGCATCAGTATGCTCTTTCTCTAATACTGTCAGCAACTGTTTCACTTGACCTTCATATTCAGTCTGAAATAAAAAGAGGAAAATATTTATTCATATATGAATGAATGAATGAATGAATACATACATACATACATATATATCACACATAAATCATATATTTATGCATACAAATTACATATATGTATATCATCATCACCATTGCTTTTACATTCACTTTTCTATGCCAGCATGGATTGGACAAGACTTTTCAAGGTAGTATTTTATGACTAGATGCCCTTCCTGATGTCAAACATTTTAGTCACCTCTTATAACAAACAGGGATATGGTAAACCTTTTCTAAAAGCTCGGGTAGACATGCAAGCATACACATACATATACTGACTGTATATTTGAATATTCAAACAGTATGTATGTGTATATGCAAATACACATATACTTGCACTGGTAGTATGTGCTTAGATGATTTGTTTTAACAAATAAATGTCCCTCCCAATACTAAACAATCATCAGTGAAGCAGAAATGGAGCCTGATTTTTGATCAGTTAGATTATACATGAGAAGTGGCAGAATTAGATGTGCAATACAATTAGAGCAATCATGTAATCATTAGCAGTCTAGAATGTCTAGTATACATACATATATGCAGTCATCTGGATATATCTTCAGTGTTAGTAAAATAGAGCAAACTTCATTTCTTGCCAATCGGATTATCAACATGTTCATGCCTGTGGGTTTACAGATATTTGTTATTTTCTGCACCATACATTATGAATGTTATAATTGTGGTGTAATCATATTAGTCATTTAAAAATTCATATAAGAGGTGGTATCAAAAAGTTCCTGGACTAGTTATGTTTAATAAAAAAATAACCTTATTTATACAAGTTTTAACATCACCTCCTTCAAAATAGTCACCTTGTGCAGCAAGCAATACACCAGTCCCAGTGTTCCTGCCACTTTTGGAATCTGGCCTGGAAGATATTTCCCATAAGCAAGTTGAGGACCTTCTGCAATTCACTCTTTATCTTGACAATAGTGTTAAAATAGCGACCTTTGAGCTGCATTTTCATCTTGGGGAAGAGAAGCAATACCATATTCTTTTTGATGAGAAGCTCACAAATGAGGAGAGCTCAGTGACAGAGTGCATTGTTGTGAAGAAACCAATTCTTCACACTCCACAGATCCAGTCACTTTCGCCAAATGTCCTCCCTCTAATGCTTCAAAACATTGCAGTAGAACTCTTGATTGATAGTCTGACCCTGGGAGAGGAATTCTCGATGCACAGTACCACAGACTTTAAAAAAATGATGAGCATGCTCTTCATTGTGGCTCTGTTGTGCACCTGTACCACTCAAAACATTTCATACAACCCATTGCCTTGTTGCCATAAACTTGTCAAAGTATGCTCAATGTCTTTGTAGCAGACTTCCCAAGATTAACACAAAATTTCACAGTGGTTCTTTGTTCTAACTTCCTGTCCATGACAAAAATCGCAGACTACAGCATACATATGATCACAAAAACACAAATTTCACAACTTGCAAAGTAAACACAGCCATGTCACTTGGCATACTGCCTCACAAAGGTCACTGCTAGCTCTCACTGTGCATGCAACCATGTGCTGCTATCTGTTAGCATGCTACAGAACTAGTCTGGAAACCTTTTGATACCACCTTGTAGACATTGTTATATCAATTTTCTTTAATTATAATTATTATTTTGTAACAATTACTATTTGGTAAATACACCAACATCTTGTCCACTCTATATGACTGAGACACAGTGAGATAGAGTATCTGTGACCCAAGAACCTGACTCCAATTGAGTTTATTAACACCTAAGATAACTCAATCACATGAAATTAGTATATCTAGGATAAATTGCTTTAGAAAGTCAGTTGGCAAGGAATGTTGATTCATTCAGATTTGTTATATCCAAGACACTTCAGCTGGAGTTTCTTAAAATGTGTAAAAATAAGCAAACAAATACAGAACCTAAAATATAATTTTATTCCTACATGTTTGTATTTTCTGAGTAAATATATGTTTTTCAAAATATACTTTTCCAAATTTGCATAATTCCTTAAATGATTGTTTAAAAAATTTGTAATTTTTTTCAGTGTCTATTGCAATGCTTGGTGAGTATACAATACTTAAAATTCTTTCTGTCATGAACAAATTTCAAATTTGTCTCTGCATTCTAAATTTAAATCCCAGCAGGATCAAGTTAAGGTGGTAAACTGGCAGAATTGTTAAAATATCAAACAAAATGCCTTGGAATATCTGTTGTGGCTCTTTACAGTCTCAGTTTGAATTTTACTGAGTTCAACTTTGCCTTTCATCCTTTCGAGGTTGATAGAGCACCAGTCAAGGAAAGTAGATTGGCAGAATTATAATAGCATTAGCTAAAATACTTGATAAAATATTTGGTCTGTCCTTTTATGTTCTGAGTGTATATAGCCGACAAGTTGGGTTCCTGAAAAAAAAATTAAAAAACTATAAGAAGTCAACAAGAAACTACCTCAGCATTAGTCCATGAAAATTAAACACATACCAAGGTTGTCCACAAGTGGAAAGCACAAAGCAAAATGTCAACTTTACCTGTGTCGCACCAGAGATGGCTAAAATATGTAACAGTCAAGTCCTAAGGTTTTATTATAATGATTACATCACTTCTCTACTAATAATATGAAGTCTGGTGCTGCCAATATGTATGAAATGTTCAGTAATCATATAATAGGCATTTATTACAGTGACTACACTACTCCTCTGTTACTATTATGAGGTCTTGCACTGCCAATGTATAAAATATACCGAAATTGACTTTCAATGACCACATCCTCACTGTGTGACTTTGTCCTGTGTGACCACATCCTACTAATGTGACCTTGTCCTGTCAATGTGTGAAATCATCATTAATATTTATACAATTACTGGAACAAAAGAGCAAAATATAATCCCTGATTCATCTAGGACAGTAACTCTGAATAAGAGCAAAATCTGATATTGATGACTCTTTCAACTCAAGTTAGCATGGAAAAATGGACATAAAGTAATGATGACAATGATGATTGTCAATATATATAAACACCAATTTTTTACATTAATTTTTGCCCAATTAGGAAGCTCTAAGGAAAAAAAATCATGCATTGAAATGTTGCTAAAGACAAAGGCTTTGATTTTACTTTCATCATATCCTAATAGGAAGATACACACACAGACATACATACATGCTTTTACAGGCAAGGTCAAATGACACCAAAAACACTAAATAAAATACAAAGTGATATACTAAAGATGAAATGATATTATAAGCCAAAGACGTCAATACAAGAAAGGGAACACAATGGGGAAATGAGAATATAACCTGAAGTAGTGAACTATATATATATTACTAGCAGCTAAGCCCGGTTTCACCCGGTCAGAGAATGATGCGAAGAGAGAAACAAAGACATAAAAAAGAGGAAGAAGTGGATATGAAGTGGTGTTTGGGCGACGGATCTTGGTAGAAAAAAAAGAATGTCATGGTGAGTTAGTAAGGAGAGCAAAGCAAGACTGGACTTACATGGGCTGCCAGGACGATGAAAAAATTGCGGAGTTGAAATTGGAGCAGTTGAAGCTGCCATTGTTATCATTGGAGTGCTTCTTGGTAGACAACATTCTTCGTCCTTCCCTCGACAGCCAACGTACAGTTGTGCATGTAAGAATACTTGCTCTGTCAGATTCAAACCAACCGCTTGCACTGATTGTCCCTGCGCCTTGTTGATTGTCATAGGAAAGCAGAGTTTGATGGGAAATCGTATCTGTTTAAACTTGTAAGTCGTATCGGAGTGGGTAAGGGACATGGGAGTTATAAGTATGTCTTAGCCAGCGGCCGGTTCATTCAAGATTGTTGCCTACAGAACTCGGGAGCACAGTTTTTTGATAATCATCCACGTACCATTGCACATTATTGCAGCATCTAAATTCCTTAGCAGCATGATTGGCGCGCCAACTTTCAGATGCAGTTCGTGAGCTGGTAGTTCTGCGGGTCCTCTCTTTTGTCAGATTTGTCATGGGCCGGCCGGTCTATCTCAGATACAAGGGAAGCTGGATTAAATTTTTCATCAACACAGGGGAGCCGAAATAAATTTTTCCAATGTTCAAAGGAAGCCAAATCGCGAAAAAGGTTGAGAAATGCTGATCTATAACGATGGTTTTTATTTAGGCACATCGTAAAAGTAATTGTAATGGATTTCTTAATATAAAGAAAAGTATGTTTTTTCAAGCAAATACAGTTAGAAAAAATATTTACCATTTCAAGTCATCACTAAAAACAAAGCTCATCAATTTTTGAATGAAATAATAATTTTATTCTTTTATTCTAAGTTGTAAATTTTACCCGAGAAATAAAGCAAATAATTACCAAATGCATTGTTAAAAATCTGCAACTCGATAGCAAATATCTCAAAATTGATTAGAAATGCATAAATTTAATAATAACAATGTTTTTGAGATTCCAGTTCGAATGATACTAAAATAGTGTTTTTGTTTCACTTTTGACACGTAATACTTAAATAGTGGAGGAGATATGATGTTGCTGTGGGCTGGAAGTATGCAAGAAGTTAAAATTTTTTTTTTTTACTAAAACACAACCGGGACCCTAAGTAAGGCATGTGTAAAATTTGAATGAAATTGGTTGTGTAGTTCTGGAGTTTTAAGGATTCACACAAACACACACACAGAAATACATTCTCAATTTTATATATATATAGATTACCAACATTTTTATGTTTACTTTTTCCATGGTGCTAGGGACTGGACAAAAACTGTTGAGGCAGTATTCTATAGCTGGAACCTTCTGTGTTGCTAATCCATTCGTGTTTTTAAGCAAGGTACTTTTCATCTTGATATTTCATACAATGATCCAACAAGTATAAACAATCACTCCACCACCTAAGTAAACAATGACAAAGTACACAGACATACACATACATATATCCACTCACAAGGCATAACTTTAGTTAGCCGGAAGCTATTGTCAAATAATGCTTGTCAATGTGTGTGTGTGTGTGTGTGTGTATGCATATGTGCTAGTTTCAATATGTGGAGGAAACACACAGAAGAAAGAGACCAAGGAAAATGTGGGACCAAGAGGTGAAAAATAATCTTCACATGCTGAGCCTCACTGAGGAGAGGACAAAGGAGTTAATTGGTAATTTGCTGTTGCTTGAAAAGACCCACCCAGTTAAATAAAATCAAGGCCCAAAAGGCGTGTCCTTTATGTCCATGCAATCTGTTCCTGACAAACCTTTCCCTCATATCCAATCATCTCAACGTCCCTTGCAAACCCACCTGCACACTATGTTCCTGTCACATCTCTTCCCCACAACAACACTTCCCCTTATCTGTGCTCACTCACTCCATTCTCCTCCCTCCCCATCTTCCACTCATTTTGTAACCTTGTGAAATTACTCAACCATTCACCCTATCCAATCCCCATCCCATCACATCTTATCTCTTTCTCTGTTCCTTCTCTCTCCAATTGAAGTATCTCTTCTATTGCAAGACATGTTTCTCTCCCTCTATTCATACATTAACTTCTTATTACCTAGCACTAAGCAATCTTTCTCAATGCTACTCCCCATCAGTGAAGGGGGCTTGTGCTACAAGTTAATAGGTGGATTCCCTACTACTGGTGCCACATAAAAAAAAAAACAACCAGCTGTAGAAAACATGTCAAAGCAGGCAGTAGAGCTTGGCATAGACTTGTGACTTGCCAGCTCCTGTCAAACTATCTGACCCATGCAAGCATGCAAGGAGGACATAAATGATAATGATGATATTTTGCTTAATGATAAGTCCAGCACTGCATGCATCCGTCCATCTATACATACATAGACAAACATAGATAGTTAGATAGCTAGCTAGCTAGAAGGATAGAAAACAAAGTTACACATTTCATAATTAATTTGAATAACTTTAGAGTTACTGTTATGGTGATACACATTAACATCCCTGTGTGATTAAAAGGTGGACTTGTTGAACTCTTATAAAGAGTAACGTGTCTCGTTAAGACATGTGGAAGGCGTTGGAGTTTCACATGTTGGAAGTTACATCTGTGAACACATTGCTTTATCCCCACTTTGTTAAAATCATATATCCTTAAGAAAGGATATAAAAGCAGCAATGAAATATTCGAAGCTCATGTTGGACAGATGAATTTTTTTGGTATGAAACCAAACAAAAAAATCGTTAACATGGAGGATTTATTGGCCCACATGGTGGCGAGGTGGCAGAAACGTTAGCACGCCGGGCGAAATACTTACCGGTATTTTCGTCTGCCGCTACGTTCTGAGTTCAAATTCCGCCGAGGTCGACTTTGCCTTTCATCCTTTCGGGGTCAATTAAATAAGTACCAGTTACGCACTGGGATCGATATAATCGACTTAATCTGTTTGTCCCCTCTGTGTGTAGCCCCTTGTGGGTAGTAAAGAAGTAACACATGGTGCAGTTGCAGCAGCTGTATCAGCAACAACAGTTGCTGGAATTAATGTTGAAGAAGGCTAAAAGTACTTCAAGATTGTTCACACTGGACATTGTGGCAAACTTGATTAGAGAGTTCATTTATAATCCAGAAGGAATTACTTTCCCTGCATACTTTCAAAGATATGAAGAAATCTTCAAAGAAGAATGTAGCAATTGGACTGACAAGAAAAAAGTGCAACTACTTTTAAGAAAGTTATCTCCTGCTGAAGACAAAAAATACTGTAATTATATTCTGCCAAAGAAACCAGGTGAGATTTGTTTTGATGAAACAATTAACATTTTCTATATTTAAGAGATGAGGAATTATGTACATTACTTACATTTGACGGATATTTGTCCTCATCTTTGTTGTTAACACAACGTTTCCGCTAATATACCCTCCAGCCTTCATCAGGTGTCTTGGGGAAACTTCAAACCTGGGTTCTCATTCCTAAGGTATTTTTCGATGTTATTATAATTATTATTATTATTATTATTATTATTAATATTATTATTATCATTCAGGTCACTGCCTGGAATTGAACTCGGAATCTTGGGGTTAGTAGCCCGCGCTCTTAACCACTACGCCATATGCCCACAGGAGAAAGTGGCCTCAGGAGCTTTAAAGGACAACAAACTATACTTTATTCACGTCACATAAGTTTAAATGGCAATTACTTTTCAAAGATATGATTGTCTTAATAACTGATGAGATGCCGGAGCAGATTTCCGCCCCAACAACCGAAACTCTGAGTTTTATTATGGCAACCGAATAATTGTCACATATTATATTACAGATAAATTCCTCTATTTACATAATATCAAGGTCTCATTCATTCTTTTGTTGTCATACCATTACTATTAATATATATATATATACCATTTTGAGCATGGCCATTGCCAGTACCGCCTGACTGGCTTCCGTAGGATTTTCGAGCGAGATTGTTGCCAGTGCCCCTGGACTGGCTTGTGCGGGTGGCACATAAAAGACACCATTTCGAGCGTGGCCGTTGCCAGTATCGCCTGACTGGCCTTTGTGCAGGTGATACGTAAAAGCACCTACTACACTCTCTGAGTGGTTGGCGTTAGGAAGGGCATCCAGCTGTAGAAACTCTGCCAAATTTAGATTGGAGTCTGGTGTTGCCATCCGGTTTCACCAGTCCTCAGTCAAATCGTCCAACCCATGCTAGCATGGAAAGCAGACGTTAAACAATGATGATGATGATATATATGATTTTTAAGGTTGTTTCTACAGATATTCTATAAAAACTACAGCCAGCACTGATTTTTACTATAACATTTTGTATCGAGACGTCAAATGTAAACAAGCAATGAAATCGGAGACAAAAGTGGGTAATGAGTGTATATGCCATATACACACATTACCTATCTAACTCACTTCTGTCTCTGAACACATAACTTATATAGCCACTGCATACAGCAGTGTTAAGCTATTGGATATACCAATTTACATATTAGATGCATTCCTGGAACTGGTATGCAAACACGAAAGGTTTGTAGGTACATGGTACTTTGTTATGCAAACACAATATAGTATAAAGTATACTATATGTTTTTATAAGTCAGTACCACATCCTACTGTGTCAGCAGTGCTTGTTACATTATTCTTAAGGTTGTTTCTACAGATATTCTATAGAAACTATACCCAGCACTGATTTTTGTATTGAGATGTCAGATGTAAACAAGCAATGAAATCAGAGACAAAAGTGGGTAATGAGTGTATATGTTGTTGCCCCTTCATCAGCATCCATCTAACCCACTTCTATTTCCGAACATATTGCTTATATAGCCACCGCATACCACAGTGTTAAGTTATTGAATATATCAATTTACAGATCAGACACATTCCTAGAACTTGTATGTAAACATTACATACATATATATGTCGTCATCATCATCGTTTAACATTCATTTTCCATGCTGTCATGGGTTGGACAGCTTGACAGGAGCTGACCATCTGGGGAGCTGTCCAGACTCCAATTGTCTGTTGTGGCATGGTGTCTAGGGCTGGATGACCTTCCTAATGCCAACAACTTTGTAGAGTATGCTGGGTGCTTTTCACATGCCACCAGCATGAATGCGTCTACACAGCACCAGCACAAATGCATTTTATGTGGTACCAGCACCAGTAGAGGACAAACTTGTATGTATGGATGACAGCGATTTTACTTATCCTGATGTTTCTTCTCAAGTACAGCAAATTGCTACAACTCCCATCCCTTGTCATTTCCTCAATGAGGCCCAGCGTCTGAAAATCCTTTCTCACCACTTCATCCCACATCTTCCTGGGTCTACCCCTTCCACAGGTTCCCTCCACAATTAGCTCAACACTTCTTTATGCAGCTGTCCAAACCAGCACAGTCTTCTCTCTTGCACACATCTGATGCTTCCTTATACCCAGTTTTCCTCTTAAATCATTTACTCTGTTATGTATGTACATTGACATTACTGATCCAGTGGAACATGCTAGCTTAATTTCTTTCAAGCCTTTGCAAGTCCTCTTCAGTCAAAGCCCATGTTTCACTGCCATGTGACATAACTGTATGTACACAGGCATCATACAATCTGCCTTTCATTCTGAACTTTACCCAGTCCATTCTTATTCTAGCCACTATACTTTCAGAACTTCCTCTTCCACTGCTAACTTGGTCACCAAAGTAACAGAAGCTATGTACTACTTCTAATGATCACCCTGAACATTTGAGGGAGCCCTATTGTCTGCACATTTTTAGTGCTTATTGAACCCACACATTTACCACACACGAAGACTATTTTCTCTCTTAACATTCCTGTAATACCGTTACATCTCTTATGTGTCCAAAGCTTGCATTGGGCACAACATATGGAGTTTCTACCAACACTCTTCTTACATATTGAGCAGGGCCATCTCCCTGAAGGAACTTGTGATTTGTCTATTTTCCTACTTACTAGGACTTTGGCTTTTTTTCTAAAGTAACTCTAAGCTTTGCTTTCACATCTAAAATTTCTTTTCTAGATCAGGGAGTGATTCAGAGCTATAAGAACAAGGTCATCAACATAGAAGAGCTCCCAGGGGTAGCTTGTCTTGAATTCCTCAGTTAAGGTCTGGAGGACCATGATAAACAAGAGGGGGCTGAGAACTAATCCTTGATGAACTCCTACCTGTACACTAAATTCATTGCTATACTCGTTAACTTTCACCATTCTGGCAGCATCCCTGTACAGGGCTTGTACAGCTCTCACTAACCACTCATCTATCCTTAGCTTCTGCATTAACCACCAGATAAGAGAGCAGGAGTCCTTGTCAAAGGCTTTCTCCATGTCAACAAAAGCCACGTACAGAGGTTTATTTTTGGCAAAATACTTCTCTTGCAGTTACCTTACCAGGAATATAGCATCAGTTGTGCTTCTACCTGGCACAAATTCAAACTGCATCTTATGTACACTAACTCTTTTCCTAATCATTGAGCTAAGAGCCTTTCATCACCTGGCCCAGCAATTTAATGCCTCTGTAATTATTTCTGTCTAAGGCATCACTTTCACCTTTGTAGCAGTTGACTAGTGTATGAGTTGACTAGTTTTAGCACGAAAGCTGTCATCATGTTGGGGCACACCTTTTGGCTGTGCTACACATTCATTATTTGAACCCACCTCCGAAATGTGACATCTGATGAATGAGGTAGTTTGATGTTGCTGCTGTCACCTGTGTTTCCTGCCATGAGGCAGGCTCATCTCGAGCCCTTGACAGGAGGAGATCCAGTTTTGTTTAGAAGACACCTACATTCTTCTCAGCCACTTTGGAAGGATATCGAAGAGCTATGAAACCCAAGCTGTTGCAGTATCTGGTCCTGTATTCTGATGGTGATGTTGGAATCCTTGGCATTGTGCAGTTCTGCTGTTTGTTGCCAAAGTTTGGCATAAGTCCCTCCAGGATCTTCCAGATGTATATCACTGCATATTTTTCTTGTTTTCGTTCTAGAGGGTAGAGCCTTAACTTTCTCAACCTTTCCCAACAGCCAACATGTTGCATTGAGACAATTTTCTTTACATAGCTTCGCTGAATTGCTTGGAGTTCCACCATTCATTTTATACTGTGTGGTGACCATAGTTAGGAGCAGTAGTCCAAGCAGCTGAGGATGCATTCCAATTAGCTTTGTATGCTGGTAGCACAGGGTTTGGAATTTTCTAGCATTAAAATGTATGTTATTGTCCTCAGCCCACCTGTATATTGCCTCCAACTCCCATTGCAGATGTGTGTGTGTGTAGATATAGATATATAGTCAAATTGAACATTAAAAATAACAAAACAACAAAGGACATATGCATCATCATTATCACCATCATTTAACGTCTGTTGTCCATGCTGACTTGGGTTGGATGGTTTGACCAGGGCTGCTAAGCTGAGGGGCTGCACCAGACTCCAGTTTCATTTGGCATGGTTTCTACAACTGGATACCCTTCTTAATTCCAACCACTCCAAGAGTCTGGTGCTTTTACATGCCACCAGCAGAGATGCCAGTTGCATGACACCAGTATCTGCCACAACTACAATTTCTTGATTTGTCTTCTACTCAAGCATAGCATATTGCCAAAGGTGCTTACTGCAAAAGTGAAAAGTTGAATATGGTTGGGACGTTAAGTAAATGACTAAACCAAAAATAGCAATTGGTGGATTAATCCTTTGTACAGGTAGGGGGGGGGGGAGGATAGGATGGATAGATATAAAAAAATAAAAAATAATAGTGGGATATGCCAATAGGTTTTAGTCGGAGAAGGGGGTGAAGATAGAATAAGGTTTTAGATTAATCATAATAATTTATAATAATTATGTTTGTAGTATTAATTAATAGTATTAATAAAGTGCTAATCAGTTAAATGTAATTTTTTATTTATTTACTAGTTGGTGGTTAAGCTCATCCACCTGTCATCTGAAGTGAGATAGGCCAAGGTCCAACATTCGATGTAATTGGTCAGTTGAAATTTAAAAACAAAAAACTGGCTATTGAGACCATTATATGGGGTAAGATAAATAAATAAATGAATGGGAAAATGGTGTATGTTGTAAGGGGCCCTAGTACAAACTAGATTAAAAAAATTATAATATGGAATAAATATTAAGAGAGCAACGGATTTGTACATTTAGGAAGTAAGACGTTTGGGGCTGAAAATGGTCCTAAAGCTTTTTTAATAGGAACGTGAAATTAGTAAAAACAATGAAACAAATTTGTTCCGTAGGAAAATAGGCAGTGCACCTAATCATTGAACTGACTAGCCCAACAAACAGCTAAAATTTTCCAGTTAATTGATTAAACAATCTATAAATCAGTCAGCCTAGTGGTCAATTAAATAAGTAAAAGTAGATATCCCTAATTAAATTACTGATTACAATTTATAATTAAAATACTTGCAAGTTGTTTTTACAGATGTAAGCTCTAGCTACAATTTGCTCATGCACAAAAAAAAAAATTCAACATACATATACACACACTCATCTTAATATATATAATCCATTCTGTCTGTCTGTTTGTGAGCTTATAACTGGAGTATTGTTCACCCGATCGCACTGAAATTTTAAACATGGATACATGACAGAGCTGGGCGTTCTGTAATCTAAAAACATTTTCAAAATAGTTAGTTTCAAGGTGACAATCGCTATTTTTGTAATCTTTTTGTCTTGTTGGTTCTGCCATTAAAATCAATCAGTTGCTAAGACAACCGGCACACACGCACGTCCATTTCATGTAGACGTATATACATCTTTCACTTTCTTTCTCTGTTCTTTTCGCTTATCTTCAATCAACTATCGTTAAAATTTTATACTATTACGTCACATTTTTCATATGTGTGTACCTTCACTCACTCACTCTTTCTCACCCACATACACGCGCGCAAGCACACACGCGTACACAAACACACACACACATCCATTTCATATAGACGTACATACTTCTTTCACTCATTCACTCTCTCTTTTTTACTCTCTTTCTCTCTCTCACACACACAATCGCACCACTGGAATTGGTGTATATTGTGGGCTGAAAAGCTTCCCTTCATTTTATTGGCCTCATGACAATTTTGAAAAGGTTCACTGTGTTAAGATGCACCATCAATCAATTTTTCTTACTTAGAAGAAACGGTTTACAGTTTTAGCGTCTCAGGAATATTTAATGCCTTAACCAAAAGTAACAACCCCATACACTCAACAAACATCTCCACAACTTAACACAGTCCAAGTTAACTCTCTTCACCTATACAAATCATCCAAGGGACGGCGGGGGGGGGGGGTCGTTTGCAAGTATAAATATATATATGTATATACATATACACCTATGTACACTCACATACAGCACACTATATATACACACTCACATACAGCATCCATCCACTCAAGTACACACACGTCTATATACTCAAACAATTATAATATATATTATACTGTTATATTAACCCATACATGGGTACATACATTTGCCAGTTTCAACAATTAATTCCCATTGCAAGTATTAATATACATAATAACAATGTTAATAGTATGCAGATAAGTGCTAACTGCAAAAACAAAAATCAAGCAAATACATAACTAAAAGAGGGTGTAAAGTTAGTATTAAAGTGTTAAATAATTATTTCGTTGTGCAGAAGGAGATAATAAAATGAGTAAATCCAATAGGGGGTATCCATTAAATAGAAGTAGACCAAGGCTGACTTAAAGTGGTCTAGAAATAAACTAAAATGAAACAAACCAACAATGAGTATGGGATGGTAAAGTATGTTACAAAATACAAATTCATTCATTATTATGGTGGAGGATCAAGATACTATTAAGGTGGAGTATGGTAGAGGAATGGATACTTGTGCACTATATAGTCTAAATTTATGTTAAGAATTAAGAGAACTGGCATTATATGATTATAAGAGGGTGTGAAGGTTATATTGAAAAGTAGTAAAATGATGTAATATAATATAATTTAGTTATTATGTGTGGGAGAAGTGTCTGAAAATTCAGAGGGGTTAGTGTAAGGATATTAATGCTGGATAACCTAAAAAGGGCCTAGGTAAGTAAATCTACTAATTAGTACTACAAACATAATTATTATAAATTATTATGATTAATCTAAAACCATATTGTATCTTCACCCCTTCTCCAACTAAAACCACTTGGCATATCCCACAATTATTTTTTTTATTATTTATTCATCCTATCCGCCCCACCCCCATACAAAGGATTAATCCACCAAGTGCTATTTTTGGTTTAGTCATTTATTTAATGTCCCGAAAGAGATATACAAGCAAAATGCTATGATTACAACCATATTCAACTTTTCCCTTTTTCTTCTCTATGCTCTTCTTTATTCTTCACTCTGATGAAGCTCCAATGTTTTATTACCAAATATGATAAATATTTTTAGCATACCAGTGGCAATATCATACAAGATTGGAAGCAGAAACAGCTGTTAGATGAGATGCAGTCTATTTGTATTGAATTAATAAATAATTGATGTAAGTCAATTTTCTCCATTTTCTGTTTTCCTTATATATACACACACACACACACACACACACATATATACATATATATATATATATATTGTTGTACTTGGGGATGGTCATGTTGCCAGTTTAGCCAATAAAAACACACGCACTGTATATTTGGTGTTAATTTTCTTTTTTTTTTTTTTTTTTTTTCAGCTTTATATTACATTAATCTTAATCTTAATCTTATTTCGGCCAGAGTTCTTTCGTCACACTTCTGTGACCTCATCAGTGGTCCTTTGTTTCCTTCTTCTTTCTTATGTGTGTCTCACCTTGCTAACTATCAGCCATTTTGTATTTTGTATTCCTATTGTATGTGTCTACGCATGCGTGTCCTTCAATGTGTCTGTGTCTTTTGTAAGTGCATGTGTGTATGGGGAGTGTTTGTATCACCTATATTCTCTGTTAATACGTGTTCGTTTGTATTAGTTTTTATTTATTTATATGTTCATGTGTGTGTGTGTGTGTGTGTGTGTGTGTTTTTTTTTTTTTTTTTGTGTTTAATTAAATTTTGTTAATCGAATACAACAGCAACAATAACAGGGAGAACGGACACACAGACACAGATAACCATAGGCACAAGAACACAGACAAAGGTAAGGCCATGGGGGTCAAGAGGGAGAATAAAACCGAATGCAACAGAATTCTTGGACAGGGAGTCAGCAGACCTAAAACAGAAAACACTAGATGGGATGGTAACAATGGCGATGGTGGTGGTGGTGGTGGTAGTGACAGTAACAATAGTAGTGGTAGGAATAACAGGATGAATGGGAGTAGCAATAACGGCAGTAATAGTAGTGGTAGTTACGAAGAAGACAACCCCAGAGGGGCCAACAACAGGAATACTAACCTCCTTGACACTCAATTCTTCAACATACATGACAAAACTTATGATATGAGCCGGGTATACCCGACAACATTACCCTTTAACCAAAGGGTCTGCATCCCTAAACATACTCATGACCACATGGAAGCACAGTTCACTATAGCTAGGACAAAACTTAGACAGATTTTAGAATTATACACTAAGAGACAGAGACAGAATAAGACAGAGGCCCAACAACTTGGGAATATACCCGCAAGTGGCCTACACAAGCTCATGCAGTGCACGAAAAAGGGAGAAGTGGTATGCCTTCCCACAGATAAGTCCGGCAGAATGTCAATAGACAGCCTGCCGAACTATATCCAGGCAATGCAACCTCACATCGCCAATACGAAGGTAACAACCTTACAGGCGCATGAGGAAAGAGAAAAAGTCCTCAATGCCCACATGATGATGTGGACAATTGTCCTTAGACCCCAGAAGCGCACAGCCAACAACTTCCAAGCCTGGAACAATGATATCCCGACGCTGTATGGGTTCCGTAAGGACCACAAAGTAACAACTAATCCTGTAGTGGGACCACCAACAAGACCAGTCTGTGGAGCGAATGTCGCTAGTAACTACAGGATCTCCTACTTCCTCTCAATGATCATACGCCCCATAATCCAGATGTCACCTGATGTCTGTGACAGCACGGAAGATCTCCTCAGCAGGATCAACGACTGCAACAACACTTGCAACCTGACAGGGTGTATAGTGGGTAGCATGGATGTGGTATCACTATACCCATCTATCGACGTGGATTTTGCAGTGGAAAAGTGCGTGGAAATGATCAACGAGAGCGAAGTAGAGTTCCAAAAAGTCAACACAGAAGAACTGGGCCTCCTACTTAGATTGACATATGACGATGCATATCTAGATAGATACGACCTTAGAGATTTCTGCCCTAGTAGACGTCTAAGAGGTAGACCACCCACAATTACCTCTATGGCTAGGAAGACCCCTATAGAGAGATGGAGTGGATGGACCAGAGCCATACGGACCCCCACTAATATCCACCAGGTAAAGAAAATGATCGCACATGCACTAGGAGCTAGTATAAAGGTCACCCTAAAAGGCCACACCTTTAAATTTAACAACAAATTATACGCCCAGGACGAGGGGGCAGCCATCGGGGTTAGTATCGCCGGTGATGTGGCCAATCTTTTCATGGTATGGTGGGACAGAAGGCTTAAGGAACGCCTGACACAGAACTCCATACTCGTGAATGTGTACTCTCGATATGTCGATGATATCAACTTAGTGGTAAAGACAACCCCACAAGAGAGTACCCCTGAAATAGAAACTAAGACTATGGAGAGCATCCAGCAAATAGCTAACTCCATCCACCAGAGTATTAGGGTTACGATAGACTACCCTACTAAACACCCTAACCATAGATTACCTGTATTAGATACTGAACTCTGGCTAGAAACTAAGAACAATAAAACCAGAATCCTCCATTCACACTATACAAAACCTATGGCCTCCAAGTACCTGATCCACCGGAACTCGGCTATTGCGGACAATGCCAAATTCAACATATTGATGGCAGACCTCGTCAGAGTAATGCGAAATGTCTCTTGCATGTGCGACCCTACAGAATTAAAGAGACATATACAACATTTCGTCCACCGCATGCAGTTCTCGGGTTACAGCCATAAAGAAAGGATCAGGGTTTACAAAGGAGCTATGAAGAAGTTTGAAACAATCAAACGCAACGATAGGAATGGGATTTGCCCACTCTATAGGAGCAAATCATGGAACACCATAGAAAGAACTAAGAAGAAAATAGGGAAGGCAAGCTCATGGTACAATAGCCACAAGTACCAAAGTGTCATGTTCGTCGACACCACCCCTAGAGGCGAACTGGCGTACCGCTTTAGAAGGGCCATAGACAAACTTAAGCTAAGAATTAAGGTTGTTGAAAGGCCAGGCAACCCTATCAAATCCCTTATCAGTAGAACATACCCTTTCAGTAGAACCCCCTGCACTGATAGGAACTGTATCGTATGTAGATTTAGCCCACAAACGAACTGCAAAACCAGAAATGTGGTCTATAGTATAAGATGTACAGAGGGACGATGCAGAAATAAGACAACGACATATGTAGGCGAAACAGCAAGGAGTATAGGGGAGCGGGCAAACGAACATTGGAGGGAACTTAAGGAAGGGAAGAACTCATCAGTTCTGTACCAGCACGCTGAGCAAGAACATAGAGGCTCAATCAACAACATAGAAATTAAAATCTTATCTACACATAGCAGTGATGCAGCACTTAGACAAATTACTGAAGCTACACACATAATAGAAGGGAAACCTAGCCTGAATAGGAAACTAGAATGGAACACTAACATACGCCACTAACAAACCACAGCATGTGACAACATGTTACCCATAAACCAATAATAGGAACAAAGTATAATACAATACATAGATAAACAAATGGAATTAAATACTACATACGTTAACAAAATTTAATTAAACACAAAAAAAAAACAAAAAAACACACACACACACGAACATATAAATAAATAAAAACTAATACAAACGAACACGTATTAACAGAGAATATAGGTGATACAAACACTCCCCATACACACATGCACTTACAAAAGACACAGACACATTGAAGGACACGCATGCGTAGACACATACAATAGGAATACAAAATACAAAATGGCTGATAGTTAGCAAGGTGAGACACACATAAGAAAGAAGAAGGAAACAAAGGACCACTGATGAGGTCACAGAAGTGTGACGAAAGAACTCTGGCCGAAATAAGATTAAGATTAAGATTAATGTAATATAAAGCTGAAAAAAAAAAAAAAAAAAAAAAAAAAGAAAAAAAAGAAAATTAACACCAAATATACAGTGCGTGTGTTTTTATTGGCTAAACTGGCAACATGACCATCCCCAAGTACAACAACATCTGTTTCAACACACGATTTCACATAAAAAATCTTGCAAAACAAATATATATATATATATATGGGAGAATATACAAAAAATAACAACAGACGAGGACAGGTGGTGTAAATAACAAAAGTATATATTAGTATGACGCTCGGGAATACGGAAAGTCTTTGACGTTTCGAGCTACGCTCTTCAACAGAAAGAATACGGAGACAAGGAGAAAAACACGGAGAAAAAAAAAAATTGATATATATATATATATGTGTGTGTGTGTGTGTGTGTTGTGGTTGTCTACTCCTTATGCAGAGTTTGACCACCTGTACCTACACCTTAGAACCATCATGGCATCTGATGTGGCTTTTTAAACCAGACAATGTTCTGAAAAAACACCCACATAGATTGCATATCCGATTTCAACCACCAAATGCTGCAGCTAAGTTCTGATCTCTGTGGATCTTAAAATGTCTTTTGAGGCGTCCATTAGATTTGCAAACCTTCTGGCATACATTGCATTCAAAGGTGTGCACAGACATATAGGCAGAATAGTTGGTGGAGGTGCATTTTCCATAGGTTGGCAAATGAGATTTGAGCCCAGCAAAAGAAAGGCAATGTCTGTCACAAACTGTACACAGAAAAAGGTAATTTTCATTCACCTTCTCGATCATAATATTCTTCCTTAAGTCATACATGCGTTATCCTGGCCTCTTCAAATGCTTTCACTCCACTCCACACCTTTGTTCACCATCCATCTCAATCCAAAGCAAGGGTTTCTATGTCTTCTAGATTCATTCCATAGTAGACCCTATGCTGTCCTTGAAGCTTTTTTTTTTTAGGTTTATGCCAATAGCATTTCCCCTCTGCAAGCTCACCATAAAACAACTGTTTTGGCATGCATTCATTTGCCATTCGAACAATATGGCCACACCATTTTATTTGGTTCCTCAAAATCATGGCTTTAATTGAAGTGATACCTGTAAATGCAAGGACATCTGTGTTTGGAGTAAAAGAACTCCATTTAATGTTTAAAATGTGATGAAGGCATTTTTGGTAGAATTGTTCTAACAATTTAAAATGCTTTTCATAACAAGTCCATGTTTTACAAGAATACAACGGATGGTAAGACAAATGATTTGTAAAAAGCCAGCTTTGCATTCTTATTTATATGTTGCTTGCACCAAATGCATGACTCCATGCCACCAAATGCTTTTGCTGCCCTTTGAATTCACAGATATATTTGCATCATTTTGTATAGAGCTTCCAAGGTAGATGAATGAATCGACAACCTCAAGTAACTAACACTTGACAAAAATTTTAGCAAGGTTACAAGATTGCAATCGTCAGTGTATAAAAGTTCCCCAATGAGTGAAGTAAAAACCTTTGTTTTGAATTTCAGTCTGGTCAGATTAAAAACATTCCCTGTTCAATATTTTATTTAAATAGCCTACTCAGAGTTTTGAAAAGCACATGACAACATAACAGCAAAGTATATCACAAAGAGGGTGGATGCATCAAGGTCTCCTTGCTTTACCCCATTTTCCATGGCAAAAGATTCAGAGAGCCTACCACCAAAGTTAACTCTAGCTTTCATACCTTGATGCAAAGCCCTGATCACATTTACAAATTTTTGTGAGCAACCTATTTTCCTTAGAATTAGCCACAGAGCATTTTGATTAACAGTATCGAATGCTTTGCTCAAATCAACAAAGCAATCATATAGAGCAAGATTCTGTTCAATGCACTTTTCTTGTAATTGTCTGATAGTAAAGATATAATCAGCTGTGCCCCTGCAGGAATGACAAAAACACTGAGACTCAAAAACTATATTTGGAACTATGAAGGTATTTAAATGTTCTAACAAAATGCGGGCAAGTACCTTTCCAACCACAGACAAAAGCAAAATCCCACGAAAATTACCACATAGATCCTTTGGCCCCAATTTATACAAGGAGACTAAAATGGCATCAATCCAGTCTTGAGGCACTTTCTCAGTTCTCCAACAGTGACAAATTAATATACTTAAGAGGTCAACCATTTTGTCAGCCCCATATTTCAAGACTTCTGCACAGATTCCATCAGACCCTGGAGACTTATTGTTATTTTGCTTATTTGTTTAGAGTTGGTTCAAATGCCATCTCTTCTATAACTGGAAGGTGTTCGATTTTTTCTATCATTCTTATGTCAGCAGATGATGGTCTATTCAAAAGTGCAGAAAAATGTTCTACCCAATGCTTATGAATAGAAGCAGTGTCAGTTAGAAGAAAACGTCCATTTGCTGTTCTCACTGGAGCTATTGAAGAAGATTTTGGGCCATATACCTCCTTAACATAAGAGTACAAACCCTTGGCATCATTTATATCAGCTGCTTCTTGTGCCCCTTTTGCTCTATCATTCTACCATTCCTGTTTAATTTTCCTTAGAGCAGTTTCCTTTTCAGCTTTCTGTAACCTTCGTTTGAGTTGGGGGTTCAAGGACTGAGAAAGAAGAGTATTGCCTAAGTTTTGTTTTCCTAAAAGTAGATCATGAATTTCTGCTGATCTACCTGAGAACCAGTCACTGGATTTATGAGGTTTAAATCCCACTGACGAACTTGCAACCTGAAATACTTTTGTTTTGAAATCTTCCCATAGATTGTTTGGGTCAAGATTGATACTTTCTATAGCATTGTGAAATCTTTGCAAGTTACTTCATAATTTAAAGTTTGCAACATTTAACTTTTTGGGTACCTTAAGACCACACTGTCGATTTTTAGGCATTATCAAAAAATCTATTTTTCCATGCACTAGACAATGGTCAGTCCAGCTCTCTGCTCCTCTCATGGCTCGAATGCTAGAAACATCTTTCATATCACGTTTTCTGATCAAAATATAATCTATGAGATGCCAGTGCTTAGATCTTGAATGCATCCAGGTGGTTTTATATTTATTTTTCTGCTTAAACAGAGTGTTGGTGACAACCAGATTAATCTCAGTATAAAACATCAAAAGAGCTACTCCATATTTATTATATTTTCCAATCCCATGTCAACCTAAGACAGGCCATGAAACATAGTCCTTTCCAAATCTTGCGTTGAAATCTCCCAATATGACCAGCTTGTCAGAAATTGGTACTTTCCTCAATAATTGTACTAGATCATCATAAAACTGTCCTAGTTTCATCAGAATGGGACATTGTTGGTGCATAAATATTGACAACGGTAAGAAACCTACTTTTTGTCAATTTAATATGGCATGACCAGATACACCACTTGGAAGCTCTGCAATGGAGGATACAAATGTATTCTTGAGAGTAAACACAATAACAAATTCTCTAAGCTGACCCTTAGGTAGGCCTCTCCAAAAGATAGTATATCCATAAGTAGGTTCATTTACTTGACTCTCACCAGAGAGACAAGTTTCAGAGAGCACAACAATATCAAGGGAATATTTCTTTAGCTTACATGCAATAAGTGCAGTATACCTTTCTGGCCTCTAGTTGAAATTATCATCAAGTGTTTACACATTTCAACAGTCAATATTCCAAGGAGGTTTACATATACTTTTTCTTGAAGATTGTTTGACCATAGTGGCAGGATGACAACCGGACCCAGCCTGTGATATACTGGGACACCTTCCCCTGACATTCCCGAGCCTCTTTTGCCATTTACTGAATCTGTTTGAGACATTTTAAGAGTAAGTTACAAGTGCATTTTTAGGTTTCTGCCAACCTATGTCAGGTCGTTCTTGAGTGCTACTGATAAGATGTAACCCAGTACAACCTATCGCATGGTCGGGTTGTTGGTGACTAAACTGGCAACCCCACCAGGCTTGCTTGGTGAGGAGGGTGTTGTTGGACACCCTGCAGGATGAAAAATAAGACCCATCAAAGCAACGGCTATCCAAAAAAATATCTGTAAATATGTATGTATCATTTTTTTTCTTATAAGTATATATATGTAAATTTTTACTTTTATATATATATTATTTATATTTATATATAGTATTTATATTTAATTCTTATTCACACATTGTACCTTTCCTTTTTTTTGTATGCATATATATGTATATGTTTACTTTTATATACATATTATTTATATTTAAATCTTACTTTATTTATATTTTTAATTGCATATCTTCTACTTTTTTCTATTTATATTTAACTTTCATTTGAAAACCACATATCTTACCTTTTTTTATATATACATTATATATGTGTGTGTATGTATATATATATATATATATATATATATATATATATATATATATATATATATATATGTATGTATGTATATATATATTTATATATATATATATACATACACATATGTATATAGATATGTGCATACACATATGTATACTGATATGTGCATACACATATGTAAACTGATTTATGTATACACATATGTATATAGATATGTGCATACACATATGTATATAGATATGTGCATACACATATGTATATAGATATGTGCATATACATATGTATATAGATTTGCATAAACATGTACATATATATATATATATATATATATATATGTGAATACACATGTGTATATATGTGTATAGACATGTACATATCTATGTGCATACACATGTATATATATATATGTGCATACACATATATATATATACGTGCATACACATGTATATATATGTGCATACACATATCACCATCACCATCATCATCATCATCATCATCATCATCATCATCATCATCATCATCGCATAACGTCCGCTTTCCATGCTAGCACAGGTTCCAATCTGATCTGATACATATATATATATATATATCTGCATATACATATGTATATATATGTAGATATACATTTTAATGTATATATTTATAGGTATGTATATGTATATATATACATGTGTATGTATATTAGTATATAGATGTATGAATATGTGTGTGGATATATATGTATATATTCTTGTTAGTAAGCGTATATATGTGTGTGTATATATGTATGCATCTGAATATATGCTTATATATTTTTGTGTGTCTATGTGTATATATATATGCATGTATATATGTATGTATGCGTTCATGTATGTATGTATATGTGTACATGTGTTTATGTGTACTCATGTATGTATATGTGTACGTATCTATGTATATGTATACATATGAATGTACGTGTACATATGAATGGGTGTGTGTACATATGGATGTGTGTATACCGGTGGATGTGTGTCTGTACCTGTGGATGCACTGCATGCATGTGGATGCGCTGCATACCAGTGGATGCGTGTGTGTACCCGTGGATGCGCGTGTACAAGTATGTGTGTACGTGTGCACATGTATGTATATGTGTACTTGTATGTATATGTGTGCGTTTATGTATATGTGCACGTGTATGTGTGCGTGTACATGTGTGTGTATGTATGTGTTTACATGTATGTATTAAATTGATGCAATGGTTGCATTGTTCAATTAAGTGGAACCACTTGATACGCTCGTCTTGCATCACCTCTTGATATCTTGTTGTTTATTTCGATTATATATGTGTATGTATATATATATATATATATATATATATATATATATATATATATATATATATATATATATATATATATATATATATACATGTGTGTGTGTGTGTTTAAATATATTTTTTATACCAAAAATTTGGCAAAAGAATATAGTATCTGTTAACAATCTTATCAAAATACACACAGTTGAGTTTTTGTATATATATATATATATATATATATATATATATATATCAACTTTAAATAGAGCTGAAAACTGATCCATTGAAAATACTTTATTATAATAATAATAATAATAATAATAATAATAATAATAATAATAATAATAATAATAATGAAAATGACCTATGCACATTTCGATGCAATATCCAGAATGATTAATACATATTATAAAATATGGGATACTCCATCTCCTTGCGGTCCCATTATTATTGTTATTATTATTATTATTATTATTATTATTATTATTATTATTATTATTATTATTATTAATATGCAGCCAATAAAAACAGAAAACATTCAAATCCAATTTTCATAGTTGACCCATAAAAATATACAAAACAGGATGAAAAGGTATGAGATGATATACAACCGTTCATCCTAAAGGTGTAGGTAACGAGCAAATGGTAAATTAATTCAAACATAATGATGTTCAGTTGTTAACCAATTGAGGAGATGGAGTATCCCATATTTCATAATATTTTATAATATGTATTAATCATTCTGGATATTGCATTGAAATGTGCATAAGTCATTTTCATTATTATTATTATTATTATAATAAAGTATTTTCAATGGATCAATTTTGATATATATATGAGTATGCATATATATCTGTATGAGTATGTGTGTATGTCATCATCATCATCGTTTAAGGTCCGCTTTCCATGCTAGCATGGGTTGGACGATTTGACTGAGGACTGGTGAACCAGATGGCTACACCAGGCTCGAATCTGATTTGGCAGAGTTTCTACAGCTGGATGCCCTTCCTAACGCCAACCACTCTGAGAGTGTAGTGGGTGCTTTTACGTGCCACCGGCATGAAAGCCAGTCAGGCAGTACTGGCAATGGCCATGCTGAAAATGGTGTATTTTACGTGCCACCTACACAGGAGCCAATCCAGCGGCACTGGCAACAATCTCACTCGAATGTCTGTACACGTGCCACTGGCACAAGTGCCAGGAAGGCGACGCTGGGCACAGGTGCCATCATGATTTTGCTCTCACTTGCCCCAACAGGTCTTCGCAAGCCTAGTTTTGTATCCAATGAAGGAGACGACATTGGCATGGGTGCCAGTCGTCGAATTTAGTTCGATTTTGATTTCACTTGCCTCAACAGGTCTTCGCAAGCGGAGTTTAGTGTCCAATGAAGGAAAAGTACGCATAAGTGGGCTGGCTACACCCCTGGCAGAGGCCTTGGATATAGGTCACACTTGGCTTGCCAGGTCTTCTCGCGCACAGTGTATTTCCAAAGGTCTCGGTCAGAAGTCATCGCCTCGGTGAGGCCCAATGTTCGAAGGTCGTGCCTCACCACCTCATCCCAGGTCTTCCTGGGCCTACCTCTTCCACAGGTTCTCTCAACTGCTAGGGTGTGGCACATTTTCGTACAGCTATCCTCATCCATTATCGCTACATGACCATACCAGCGCATTGTCTCTCTTGCACACCACAACTGATGCTTCTTAGGTTCAACTTTTCTCTCAAAGTACTTACACTCTGTTGAGTATGCACTGATATTACACATCCATCGGAGCATACTGGCTTCATTTATTGCGAGCCTATGCATCTCTTCAGCAGTCACAGCGATGTTTGGGGGGGGGGGGACAAACACAGACACACAAACACATACACACACACACACACATATGACGGGCTTGTTTCAGATTCCATCTACCATATCCACTCACAAGGTTTTGGTCGGCCCGAGGCTATAGTAGAAGACACTTGCCCAAGATGCTCAGATATATATACTCATAGAAATATATATATACACATAGCTTGGATATATATATATATATATATATATACGCAGGCTTGGAAAAACTGGAAGAATGGTGGAAGCAGGAAATTGTATCAGTCTGCCAGAAAGGAAGCTAGGCGACAGGTTTATTTAGCCAGAGGGAAAGCAGATAAGAAAAAGTTTGCCAACGTTCTGCGCCGTGAGGACCAAAGACATGTGGTATTTTGTGTTGCAAGACAGTGTGTAAGAGAGAATCGTGATGTCGTGGGAGAGAAATGTGTTCACATGGATGATGGTACGCTTGCACTAAACGAGGCTGCAAAGAAAGAGGTTTGGAGACGCCACTACGAAAGATTGCTCAATAAAGAGAATGAATGGGAGAATGAGAGTCTGCCGAATGTCGACCCAACAGAGGGACCAGCTATCCGAGTTGACAGTACCATGGTAGATAAAGCAATTAAGAGTATGAAGACAGGGAAGGCCCCTGGCCCATCAGGAATCACTGCAGAGATACTCAAAATATCTGGCCATGTCGGCTATAGCCTAGTTACACGCATTGTTAACCAGGTGATACATGAAGGAGTCATACCCAACGACTGGTGTATCAGCACCATAGTCAACTGCTACAAAGGTAAAGGTGACGCTTTAGATACAAATAATTAAAGAGGTATCAAGTTGCTAGAGGGTCATAGCTCAACTAATTAGGAAGAGAGTCAGTTTAGATGAGACGCAGATTTGATTTGTGCCAGGGAACAGGACCACTGATGCTATATTTCTGGTAAGACAGCTACAGGAGAAATACCTCGCCAAAGATAAACCTCTGTACCTGGCTTTCGTTGACATGGAGAAAGCCTTTGACAGGGTCCCCCGATCCCTTATCTGGTGGTCAATGAGGAAACTAGGGATAGAAGAATGGTTAGTGAGAGCTGTGTGAGCCATGTACAGAGACGCTGTCAGTAAGGTGAGGGTTGGCAACGAGTACACTGAAGAATTCCGGGTAGAGGTAGGGGTCCACCAAGGTTCAGTCCTCAGCCCCCTCCTATTTATCATAGTCCTCCAGGCGATTACAGAGGAATTCACGACAGGATGCGTCTGGGAGCTCCTCTATGCTGATGACCTTGCACTGATTGCTGAGTCACTATCAGAATTAGAGGAGAAGTTTCAGGTGTGGAAGCAGGGACTAGAATCGAAGGGCTTTAGAGTTAACCTAGCTAAAACCAAAGTCTTAATAAGTAGGAAGGTATAAAAAACACAAACCCCTTCAGGTAGATGGCCCTGCTCGATCTGTAGAAAAGTCGTAGGTAGAAACTCTATAAGATGCACCCAATGCAAGCTATGGACACATAAGAGGTGCAGCAATATCAAAGGAAGGTTAACTAGGAAGTTAGTTTTTGTATGTAGTAGATGGTCAGGAGCAATAAACACTGTAAATGTGCAGAAAACAACTTCTGCCACATTCCAGGGAGAAAAACTAGACGTAGTCGATAGCTTCCGCTATCTAGGTGACCAGGTTAGTAGTGGGGGAGTGTGTGCTGAAAGTGTAGCTGCTAGAATAAGAATAGCCTGGGCAAAGTTCTGAGAGCTCTTACCTCTGCTGGTGACAAAGGGCCTCTTGCTCAGAGTAAAAAGCAGACTGTATGACACATGTGTACAAACAGCCATGCTTCATGGCAGTGAAACATGGGCTGTGACTGCTGTGGACATGCGTAGGCTCGCAAGGAATGAAGCCAGTATGCTCCGATGGATGTGTAATGTCAGTGTGCATACTAGACAGAGTGTTAGTACCTTGAGAGAAAAGTTGAACCTAAGAAGCATCAGTTGTGGTGTGCAAGAGAGATGATTGCGCTGGTATGGTCATGTAGCGAGAATAGATGAGGATAGCTGTGTGAAAAAGTGCCACACCCTAGCAGTTGAGGGAACCTGTGCAAGAGGTAGGCCCAGGAAGACTTGGGATGAGGTGGTGAGGCACGACCTTCGAACATTGGACCTCTGGAAATATGCTGTGCGTGAGAAAACCCAGCAAGCCAAGTGAGACCTAAATCTAAGGCCTCAGCTAGCCCACTTATGCGTACTTTCCTTCATTGGACACTAAACTCCACTTGTGAAGACCTGTTGGGGCAAGCGAAAGCATCATGACACCTGTGCCCAACATCGCCTTCTTGGCACTTGTGCCGGATGGCATGTGTAAAGACATTTGAGCGAGAATGTTGCCAGTGCCGCCGAGCTGGCTCCTGTGCAGGAGGCACGTAAAATACACCATTTTGAGCGTGGCCTTTGCCAGTACTGCCTAACTGGCCTTCGTGTGGGTGGCACATAAAAGCACCCACTACACTCTGGGAGTGGTTGGCGTTAGGAAGGGCATCCAGCTGTAGAAACTCTGCCAAATCAGATTGGAGCCTGGTGTAGCCATCTGGTTTCACCAGTCCTCAGTCAAATCGTCCAACCCATGCTAGCATGGAAAGTGGACGTTAAACGACGATGATGATGATGATGATTATATATATATATATATATATATATATATATAATTCATTATCAATATATTATAAATTAACTACCAACAAAAATAATTGGTAAGCTAACTCAAAAAATCATCACCAAAATAGCAGAAAAAACGACAGTGAAGGTATGTAGACTCTTCAAGAATCGATCCTTTTGGTTATATTAATAATAATAAAGGAGTTACGACGCAAAAACCTATATATTTTAGGCACAGGAGTGGCTGTGTGGTAAGTAGCTTGCTTACCAATCACATGGTTCCGGGTTCAGTCTCACTGCGTGGCACCTTGGGCAAGTGTCTTCTACTATAGCCTCGGGCCGACCAAAGCCTTGTGAGTGGATTTGGTAGACGGAAACTGAAAGAAGCCCGTCGTATATATGTATGTATATATATATGTGTATGTGTGTTTGTGTGTCTGTGTTTGTCCCCCCAACATCGCTTGATAACCGATGCTGGTGTGTTTACGTCCCCGTAACTTAGCGGTTCGGCCAAAGAGACCGTTAGAATAAGTACTAGGCTTACAAAGAATAAGTCCTGGGGTCGATTTGCTCGACTAAAAGGCGGTGCTCCAGCATGGCCGCAGTCAAATGACTGAAACAAGTAAAAGAGTATATTTAAATGAACATATTTATCTTCTTCAATATATATTTGAGAATAAAGAATTCATTAAGAGACTTAATAAATCAAAATTTCCTTACACATCTTCAGGAAAAATAAAGATAACACCACAAAACTATATTCGGTTTAAAAATACAAACTGTTCATGGCGAAAAAATTTCACAATTACAAAAACCGAACAAAATTTTTTAAAGTTTTTGCAAAAAGAACGCTATTACTTACATGCATGCATCCGTGTGTGCGCCTATCCGAAGAACAACCCACATAAACACTAACATCTGTAACGCTCTTAACTTTATACTGATACACTATATTCTTTAATCTCACGTTCGGACCCTCAAACCTTAACCTCCTGGGATTAGTCTCAGTTACCTCAATCTTAGAACCTATAATATTATTACCTAAGTGAGGGTCCTCCAATCTAATTTGGCAGAGTTTCTACAGCTGGATGCCCTTCCTAACGCCAACCACTCAGAGAGTGTAGTGGGTGCTTTTATGTGCCACCCGCACAAGAGCCAGTCCAGGGGCACTGGCAACGAACTCGCTCGAAAGATATCATGTGTCGCCCGCACATGAGCCAGTCCAGGGGCACTGGCAACGATCCCGCTCGACAGATTTCATGTGTCACCCGCACATGAGCCAGTCTAGGGGCACCGGCAGCGATATCGCTCGAAAAAAAACTCATGTGTCGCCCGCACATGAGCCAGTCCAGGGGCACTGGCAACGATCCCGCTCGAAAGATTTCATGTGTCGCCCGCACATGAGCCAGTCCGGGGGCACTGGCAACGATCCCGCTCAAAAGATTTCATGTGTCGCCCGTACATGAGCCAGTCTAGGGGCACCGGCAGCGATCTCGCTCGAAAAACCTAATGTGTCACCCACACAAGAGCCAGTCCAGGGGCACTGGCAACGATCCCGCACGAAAGATATCATGTGCCGCCCGCACATGAGCCAGTCCAGGGGCACTGGCAACGATCCCGCTCGAAAGATTCATGTGTCGCCCGCACATGAGCCAGTCCAGGGGCACTGGCACCGATCCCGCTCGAAAGATTTCATGTGTCGCCCACACATGAGCCAGTCCAGGGGCACTGGCAACGATCCCGCTCGAAAGATTCATGTGTCGCCTGCACATGAGCCAGTCCAGGGGCACTGGCAACGATCCCGCTCAAAAGATTTCATGTGTCGCCCGCACATGAGCCAGTCCAGGGGCACTGCCAACGACCCTACTCGAAAAAATTTCATGTGTCACCTGCAAATGAGCCAGTCCAGGGGCACTGGCAACGATCTCGCTCAAAAAACCCGCATGTGTCACCCGCACAAGAGCCAGTTCATGGGCACTGGCAACGATCCCGCTTGAAAGATTTCATGTGTTGCCCGCACATGAGCCAGTCCGGGGGCACCGGCAACGACCTCGCTCGAAAAACCTCATGTGTCACCCGCAAGCCGGCCCAGGGGTACCGGCAACGATCTCGCTCGAAACATTTCATGTGTCACCCGCACATGAGCCAGTCCAGGGGAACTGGCAACGATCCCGCTCAAACAATTTCATGTGTCACCCGCACATGAGCCAGTCCAGGGGCACTGGCAACAATCCCGCTCGAAAGATTTCATGTGCCGCCCGCACATGAGCCAGTCTAGGGGCACCGGCAGCGATATCGCTCGAAAGATATCATGTGCCGCCCGCACATGAGCCAGTCCAGGGGCACTGGCAACGATCCCGCTCGAAAGATTCATGTGTCGCCCGCACATGAGCCAGTCCAGGGGCACTGGCACCGATCCCGCTCGAAAGATTTCATGTGTCGCCCACACATGAGCCAGTCCAGGGGCACTGGCAACGATCCCGCTCGAAAGATTCATGTGTCGCCTGCACATGAGCCAGTCCAGGGGCACTGGCAACGATCCCGCTCAAAAGATTTCATGTGTCGCCCGCACATGAGCCAGTCCAGGGGCACTGCCAACGACCCTACTCGAAAAAATTTCATGTGTCACCTGCAAATGAGCCAGTCCAGGGGCACTGGCAACGATCTCGCTCAAAAAACCCGCATGTGTCACCCGCACAAGAGCCAGTTCATGGGCACTGGCAACGATCCCGCTTGAAAGATTTCATGTGTTGCCCGCACATGAGCCAGTCCGGGGGCACCGGCAACGACCTCGCTCGAAAAACCTCATGTGTCACCCGCAAGCCGGCCCAGGGGTACCGGCAACGATCTCGCTCGAAACATTTCATGTGTCACCCGCACATGAGCCAGTCCAGGGGAACTGGCAACGATCCCGCTCAAACAATTTCATGTGTCACCCGCACATGAGCCAGTCCAGGGGCACTGGCAACAATCCCGCTCGAAAGATTTCATGTGCCGCCCGCACATGAGCCAGTCTAGGGGCACCGGCAGCGATATCGCTCGAAAAAAAACTCATGTGTCGCCCGCACAAGAGCCAGTCCAGGGGCACTGGCAACGATCCCGCTCGAAAGATTCATGTGTCGCCCGCACATGAGCCAGTCCAGGGGCACTGGCAACGATCCCGCTCGAAAGATTTCATGTGTCGCCCACACATGAGCCAGTCCAGGGGCACTGGCAACGATCCCGCTCGAAAGATTCATGTGTCGCCTGCACATGAGCCAGTCCAGGGGCACTGGCAACGATCCCGCTCAAAAGATTTCATGTGTCGCCCGCACAGGAGCCAGTCCAGGGGCACTGCCAACGACCCTACTCGAAAAAATTTCATGTGTCACCTGCAAATGAGCCAGTCCAGGGGCACTGGCAACGATCTCGCTCGAAAAACCCGCATGTGTCACCCGCACAAGAGCCAGTTTAGGGGCACTGGCAACGATCCCGCTTGAAAGATTTCACGTGTTGCCCGCACATGAGCCAGTCCGGGGGCACCGGCAACGACCTCGCTCGAAAAACCTCATGTGTCACCCGCAAGCCGGCCCAGGGGTACCGGCAACGATCTCGCTCGAAACATTTCATGTGTCACCCGCACATGAGCCAGTCCAGGGGAACTGGCAACGATCCCGCTCAAACAATTTCATGTGTCACCCGCACATGAGCCAGTCCAGGGGCACTGGCAACAATCCCGCTCGAAAGATTTCATGTGCCGCCCGCACATGAGCCAGTCCGGGGGCGCTGGCAACTCGATTTCGATTTCACTTGCCTCAACAGGTCTTCACAAGTGGAATTTAGTCTCCAATGAAGGAAAGAAGGTACGCATAAGTGGGCTGGCTGGGCCTTAGATTTAGGTTTCACTTGGCTTGCCGGGTCTTCTCGCGCACAGTGTATTTCCAAAGGTCTCGGTCAGAAGTCATCGCCTCGGTGAGGCCCAATGTTCGAAGGTCGTGCCTTACCACCTCATCCCAGGTCTTCCTGGGCCTACCTCTTCCACAGGATCCCTCAACTGTTAAGGTGTGGCACTTTTTCACACAGCTATCCTCATCCATTCTCGCTACATGACCATACCAGCGCAGTCGTCTCTCTTGTACACTACAACTGATGCTTCATAAGTTCAACTTTTCTCTCAAGGTACTGATACTCTGTCTAGTATGCGCACTGACATTACACATCCATCGGATCATACTGGCTTCGTTCCTTGCGAGCCTACGCATGTCCTCAGCAGTCACGGCCCATGTTTCACTGCCATGAAGCATGGCTGCTCGTACACATGCGTCATACAATCTGCCTTTTACTCTGACAGAGAGACCCTTTGTCGCCAGCAGAGGTAACAGCTCTCTGAACTTTGCCCAGGCTATTCTAATTCTAGCAGCTACGCTTTCAGCGCACCCACCTCCACTGCTAATTTGGTCACCAAGATAGCGGAAGCTATCAACCACTTCTAGTTTTTCTCCCTGGAATGTGGCAGAAGTTGTTTCTGCACATTTCCAGTATTTATAGCTCCAGAACATCTGCTGCAAACAAAAACTAACTTCCTAGTTAACCTTCCTTTGATATTGCTGCACCTCTTATGTGTCCATAGCTTGCACTGGGTGCATCTTATAGAGTTACTTCCCACTCCTTTTCTACAGATCGAGCAGGGCCATCTACCTGAAGGGGTTTGTGTTTTGTCTGCCTTCCTACTTATGAGGACTTTGGTTTTAGCTAGGTTGACTCTAAGGCCCTTTGATTCTAGTCCTTGCTTCCATACCTGAAACTTCTCCTCTAATTGTGATAGTGACTCAGCAATTAGTGCAAGGTCATCAGCATAGAGGAGCTCCCAGGGGCATCCTGTCTTGAATTCCTCTGTTATAGCCTGGAGAACTATGATAAATAGGAGGGGGCTGAGGACTGAACCTTGGTGGACCCCTACCTCCACCCGGAATTCTTCACTGTACTCTCTGCCAATCCTCACCTTACTGACAGAGTTTCTGTACATGGCTCGCACAGCTCTCACTAACCATTCTTCTATCCCTGTCAAAGGCTTTCTCCATATCAACGAAAGCCAGGAACAGAGGTTTATCCTTGGCTAGGTATTTCTCCTGAAGCTGTCTTACCAGAAATATAGCATCAGTGGTGCTTTTCCCAGGCACAAAACCAAACTGCGTCTCATCTAAGCTGACTCGCTCCCTAAGCAGTTGAGCTATGACCCTCTCCGTGACTTTCATTACCTGATCTAAAAGCTTGATACCTCTGTAATTATTTGTATCTAAAGCGTCACCTTTACCTTTGTAGCAGTTGATTATGGTGCTGCTACACCAGTCGTTGGGTATGACTCCTTCGTGTATCACCTGGTTCGTAATACGGGTGACTAGGCTATAGCCGACACGGCCAGATATTTTGAGTATCTCTGCAGTGATTCCTGATGGGCCAGGGGCCTTCCCTGTCTTCATACTCTTAATTGCTTTATCTACCATGGTACTGTCAACTCGGATAGCTGGTCCCTCTGTTGGGTCAACATACGGCAGACTCTCTTTCTCCCATTCATTCTCTTTATTAAGCAATCTATCGTAGTGGCTTCTCCAGACCTCTTTCTTTGCAGCCTCATTTACAGCAAGCGTACCATCATCCATGCGAACACATTTCTCTCCTACTACATCACTATTCTCTCTCCTACACTGTCTTGCGACACGATATTTCAGATTAGTAGACGGTTTATGGCATGGTCTATACGTATCGTTTTTTATATCAAGTGTCACATCTAAATAATTAGCTAGTGAAACATCATCATCGTAAGTGACACTCATTCCCATCCTATTAAAAAATCTAGATAACCTACCTTTAAGTCTCTGCAAATATTGGGTAGAATAATTCCTAATATAAATATGACAATAGTCCCTATATAAACCTCCCCTAACCATAGGGAATTGATCAGCCAATTCATGCAAAATATAGGAACCCACAACATCCGCTATTTGAGCTGAGTCGGAACTTCCCATAGGAACATCGAAAGCATTAGGAGCATCTTTACAAATCCAAATCTTATCATTAATAGAAATAAAGGACTTCCGAGCAGCTAACACTACTTTTATTCATCCCTAGTAAGCCCTGCCTTGTTATGAAAGAACCAAAGAGCCTTATTTAGTATGATAGGGTTAATAGAAGGATAAAAATTAGAAATATCAAACTGTATAAATTTAGCATTACTTTTGTTCTCAATAGAACGAAACAACTCAATAACCTGATCAGTATTAGACCATAAATTCAATTGTAATCCATCAATTATAATAGGAATATACCTATCCAAAATACTTTTACTAATATTCCCAATGTCGGATTTAGCCGGGCAAATAAACCTCAAAGATGGTTGAGTCCAAAAATTAATTTTATGGTCTTTAAGAAGAAACCGCAGTTCCTTTGGCACTATAGGTTCAGTTCTGTCCGCAATATTATATTTCTCCATTATTTTCTTAACATCCAAATTAGTCTTTCTGAGCGTCCATCCATTAGTAATTTTATAATTTTTTTTCAATCTCCTTCCTAAGTAAATTCTTCTAATGCTCCTTCTTCAGTTTATAAATATTTCCAGTCTTGTCAGATTTAACGAAAATTCCTTTATTACTTTTCACTTGTTTGGTAACAGTATTAAGATATCTCAAATGCTAGTTCTTGTATGGTGATTTACGAAACTTAATATTCTTAACAATCGACCAAATATCTTCTTCAAACTTATCTAACCTATAATTATAAGGTGGGTTGTTTCTGGAACGGAACAATTTCTTAAACTTCAATTCATTCTCGGGTAAATCAGTTATTTGTTCTTTCTTGTCAAAGAAAAACGCCTTCCAACAAATTCTGTTAATAAATGAATGTGTTTTCCGGATAAATTCTTTAATATATACATTATTAGGTGGAATAGGTATGTCTTTCAGTGAAGCGTCAATGTTAAATAACTTCATAGGTAATGATTAAATAGCTGTTTGTCCAAGAAAAACAGTAAAAATTCAATATCAATATATTATAAATTAACTACCAACAAAAATAATTGGTAAGCTAACTCAAAAAATCATCACCAAAATAGCAGAAAAAAACGACAGTGAAGGTATGTAGACTCTTCAAGAATCGATCCTTTTGGTTATATTAATAATAATAAAGGAGTTACAACGAAAAAACGTATATATTTAAATGAACATATTTATCTTCTTCAATATATATTTCAGTATAAAGAATTCTTTAAGAGACTTAATAAATCAAAATTTCTTTACACATCTTCAGGAATAAATATAACACCAGAAAACTACATTCGGTTTAAAAATACAAACCGTTCATGGCCAAAAAATTTTACAATTACAAAAACCGAACAAAATTTTAAAAAGTTTTTGCAAAAAGAACGCTATTACTTACATGTATGCATCCGCGTGTGTGCCCGTACACACACGTTCATGCGCGCGCACACGTGCATGCTCACATGCATATGCATGCATACACAAACAACCAAATTCACAAGCCATAAATACATACACACACACACACATCCACATAATACATATATATAAAAATATATAAAAAAACATTTTAAAATATATTAAATTATATATACATATACACACACAAAATAACAAATATACATGTACACATACAAAACACCATACACACACACACATACATATATATACATGTAGATATACATACATATACACACACACACATACATACACACATATATACATATATATACATATATATATATATATACACATATATATGTTTAGAGATAGGAGTAAAATAGCTAGTACTAGTCTTAGTAGGTTTATTTGGGGGTTAAAAGAACAAAATAATAATTTTTCGTTAGAATGGTCAATTATTGGGAGGAATTTCCCTTACGATAAGGGTAGGAGGTATTGCAACTTGTGCAATCTTTAGTTGTTTTTTATTCTATTTTCAAAGCATAAACTAATTAATAAACTAACATATAATGGGTTCAGATGTGTTCACGTTCGCAAACATACTTATTTTTGCTTTAGATAATTTCATTGTTTATTTTCTCCTATAGCTGAATTTTGTTATGATCGGGTATTAGGGTCTGAGTTTTAGTATTTCTAGTTTTGCTATTGCTCTATTTACTTATTCATACATCCGTTCATATACATGTGCATGGGTATACGTGGAAAAATGTGTGTATATGTGTATGTATGTGTGTATAGATGTGTATGGGTGTGTGTATGTATATGTGTATGTATATGTATATATATTTATGTGTATATATATATATATATATATATATATATATATATAAATATATATATATATATGTATATGTATATATATATATATATGTATGTATATGTGTGTGTGTATATGTATATATATGTATGTATGTGTGTATATGTGTGTGTGTGTGATGTTTTGTATGTGTGTATATATGTATCATCATCATCATCATCATCGTTTAACGTCCGCTTTCCATGCTAGCATGGGTTCGACGATTTGACTGAGGACTGGTGAAACCGGATGGCAACACCAGGCTCCAGTCTGATTTGGCAAAGTTTCTACAGCTGGATGCCCTTCCTAACGCCAACCACTCAGAGAGTGTAGTGGGTGCTTTTAAGTGTCACCCGCATGAAAACGGCCACGCTCGAAATGGTGTCTTTTATGTGCCACCCGCACAAGCCAGTCCAGGGGCACTGGCAACGATCTCGCTCGAAAATCCTACAGGAGCCAGTCAGGCGGCACTGGCAACGGCCACGCTCAAAATGGTGTATCTCATGTGCCACCCGCACAAGAACCAGTCCAGGGGCACTGGCAACGATCTTACTTGGCTTGCCGGGTCTTCTCACGCACAGCACATTTCCAAAGGTCTCAGTCAGTACTCATCGCCTCGGTGAGGCCCAATGTACGAAGGTCTTGCCTCACCACCTCAGCCCAGGTCTTCCTGGGCCTACCTCTTCCACGGGTTCCCTCAACTGTTAGGGTGTGGCACTTTTTCACGCAGCTATCCTCCTCCATTCTCACCACATGTCCATACCAGCGCAATCGTCTCCCTTGCACGCCACAACTGATGCTTCTAATGTTCAGCTTTTCTCTCAAGATACTTACACTCTGACGGGTATTCACATTGACATTACACATCCAACAGAGCATACTGGCTTCATTCCTTGCGAGCTTACGTATGTCCTCAGCAGTTACAGCCCATGTTTCACTGCCATGTAGCATGGTTGTTCGTACGCATGCGTCATACAGTCTGCCTTTTACTCTGAGTGAGAGTCCCTTTGTCGCCAGCAGGGGTAAGAGCTCTCTAAACTTTGCCCAGGTTATTCTTATTCTAGCAGCTACACTTTCAGCGCACCCACCCCCACTACTAACTTGGTCGCCCAGATAGCAGAAGCTATCGACTACCTCTAGTTTTTCACCCTGGAATGAGATAGAAGTTGTTTCCTGTTTGTTTGCAGTCTTTATTGCACCTGAACATCTGCCACAAACAAAAACTAACTTGCTTGTTAACCTGCCTTTGATGTTGCTGCACCTCTTATGTGTCCATAGCTTGCTCCGGGTACATCTTATAGAGTTACTACCTACTCCTTTTCTACATACTGAGCAGGGCCATCTACCTGAAGGGGTTTGTGTTTTATCTACCTTCCTACTTATTAGGATTTTGGTTTTAGCTAGGTTGACTCTAAGGCCCTTCAATTCTAGACCTTGCTTCCACACCTGAAACTTCTCCTCTAGTTCTGATAGTGACTCCGCAATTAAGGCAAGGTCATCAGCATAGAGGAGCTCCCAGGGGCAACCTGTCTTGAACTCCTCTGTGATTGCCTGGAGGACTATGGTAAATAAGAGGGGGCTGAGGACGGAACCTTGGTGGACCCCTACCTCTACCCGGAATTCATTGCTGTACTCATTTCCAACCCTCACCTTACTGGCAGCATCTCTGTACATGGCTCGCACAGCTCTCACTAACCATTCTTCTATCCCAAGTTTCCTCATTGACCACCAGATAAGGGATCGGGGGACCCTGTCAAAGGCTTTCTCCATGTCAACGAAAGCCAGGTACAGAGGTTTATCCTTAGCTAGGTATTTCTCCTGCAACTGTCTCACTAGAAATAAGGCATCAGTAGTGCTTTTCCTGGCACGAACCCAAACTGCATCTCATCTAAATTGATTCGCTCCCTAATTAGTTGGGCTATGACCCTCTCTGTAACTTTCATAACCTGATCTAACAGCTTGATGCCTCTGTAATTATTTGTATCTAAAGCGTCCCCTTTACCTTTGTAGCAGTTGACTATGATGCTGCTACACCAGTCATTGGGTATGACTCCTTCGTGTATCACCTGGTTCGTAATACGGGTGACTAGGCTATAGCCAACACTGCCAGATATTTTGAGCATCTCTGCAGTGATTGCTGATGGGCCGGGGGCTTTCCCGGTCTTCATACTCTTAATTGCTTTATCTACCCTGGTACTATCAACTCGGATAGCTGGTCCCTCTATTGGGTCGACATACGGCAGGCTCTCTTTCTCCCATTCATTCTCTTTATTAAGCAATCTATCGTAGTGGCATCTCCAGACCTCTTTCTTTGCATCCTCATTTAATGCAAGCGTACCATCATCCATGCGAACACATTTCTCTCCTACAACATCACTATTCTCTCTCCTACACTGTCTTGCAACACGAAATACCTCGAGTCTTTGGTCCTCACGGCGCAGAACATTGGCAAATCTTTCCTTATCTGCTTCCCCTCTGGCTAAATAAACCTGTCGCCTAGCCTCCCTTCTGGCACATTGGTACAATTCCCTGCTACCACCGTTCTTCCAGTCCTTCCAAGCCTGTTTCTTTTGTCTAATAGCCGTCTACCTCTTTGTTCCACCACTACGTTACTCTGGGTCGGGAGGGGACCTTACACCACCCACAAATCTGGTCGGTGGCTTTCAACAGGTTGTCCCGCAGAAATCTCCAATTGTCTTCCACGTTGTATGATGCTATATCCCCTTCTATTTCGTTAAATGCTTCAAGTAACTTGTCTCTAAGTCTCTGTCCGTTTGCAGGGTCTTTAAGCTTTCACACCCTTCTTCTCCAAGCCTGTCTAATTCTGGGCACCCATTTTGCCTTATATGTGTGTATGTATGTATATGTGTGTGTGTATATGTACATGTATATATATGTATATATGTATGTATGTGCGTATGTGTGTGTGTATGGTGTTTTGTATGTGGATGTATGTGTGTGTGTATGTATGTGTATAAGTGTGTGTGTGTGTGTGTGTGTATGTATGGCTTGTGAATTTTGCTTGTCTGTGTATGCATGCTTATGCATGTGAGCGTGCGCATGTGCATGAACGTGTGTGCATGTGTGTGTACGGGCGCGCACACGGATGCATGCATGTAAGTAATAGCGTTCTTTTTGCAAAAAGTTTTTAAAATTGTGTTCGGTTTTTGTAATTGTGAAATTTTTTCGGCATGAACGGTTTGTATTTTTAAACCAAATGTAGTTTTCTGGTGTTATATTTATTTTTCCTAAAGATGTGTAAGGAAATTTTGATTTATTAAGTCTCTTAATGAATTCTTTATACTGAAATATATATTGAAGATTAATATGTTCATTTAAATATATACGTTTTTGCGTCGTAACTTCTTTATTATTATTTATATATATATATATATATATATATATATATATATATATAGAATATATATATGAAAAATCCACTGTCACATATAGAAAAATTAATAAGTAAAAGCACAATAAATAAATATAATATAATACAAAGTAAATATCATAAGATAAAAATAATAAAACGACTACACGTGTTTCATAACCAATTTTCAAATAGAAAGAAAATGTAAATCGATTAAAATCGATTAAAACTATCGAAAATCAATTCTATTCAAAAATATAGCTAATCTTCAGGTAAAAATACAATAATAATAATAATAATAAAAGAATGTATATATCAACCAACAATAAATAACAAATGAATGTATATAAAATACGTATTATACCTCAGAGATAATAAAAAATATCATAATATATTCTCTAGTCATAATTTTGGTGTTGGTTACTCTACTACTTATAATGTTGCTAATATCATCTTTTCTTTTAATAGAATTAAGTTAAATAAATATCATAAATTTAAATTTAATAAGTATTCTAATAGTAATAATAATAATGTTGACCAGGATATAATTAATTGTACATGTATAGATAAGACTAAATGTAAATTTAATAATAAATGTAATTTGAGGGATGCAGTAAATAAATGTATAGTGACTTTGATGAATGGGAATAAACATAATGGTTATAATTTAAATAAGATTTATATAGGATTAACTTCTAATAAAATTAAATTACAAGTGGCTCGGCATATGCACTCATTTAAGAATAGAAATTTGATTAATTCTATGGCCTTAGAAAATATATCTGGGAACTTAAATCTAAAAATATTAAGTACATTTTAAAATGGGAGATAAATTGTAAGGCGAAATCCTATCGTATAGGTAATAATTTTTGTAATTTATGTAATAATGAATTTAAAGAGATATTATTTCATAATGATAATAATTTACTTAATCCTGCTGATGAACGAAAAATAAAATGTAGACATAAATTACTTTATTTATATAAAAATTTTAGCTAATTATGATTTTTTATATATACTTATATATATATATTTTTATGTGTGAATGTTTAAGTCTGTGTGTGTATATATATATATATATATATATATATATATATATATATATATATATATGAGTGTATGTGTGTATAAGTATGTATATGTATGTTTATGTATATACATATGTGTACATGTATATTTATGTATATGTATATATGTGAGTATGTGTGTTTTAGTCTATATGTGTTAGTATGTATGTATATATATGGGTGTATGTATATATGTGTAAGTATGTATTCATATATGTATAAATATATGTGTGTTTGTGTGTGTATGTTGTGTGTATATATGTATATGTATATATATATATATATATATATATATATATATATATATATATATATATGTGAGTAAATATGTGTATATATATTTATATATATGTATGTATATCATCATCATCATCGTTTAACGTCTGCTTTCCATGCTAGCATGGGTTGGACGATTTGACTGAGGACTGGTGAAACCGGATAGCTACACCAGGCTCCAATCTGATTTGGCAGAGTTTCTACAGTTGGATGCCCTTCCTAATGCCAACCACTCTGAGAGTGTAGTGGGTGCTTTTACGTGCCACCCGCACGAGGCCAGTCAGGGCGGTGCTGGCAACGGCCACGCTCAAATGGTGTATTTTATGTGCCACCCGCACAAGAGCCAGTCCAGGAGCACTGGCAACGATCTCGCTCGAAAGTCCGTTACACATGCCACGGGCACAAGTGCCAGAGAGGCGACGCTGGGCACAGGTGCCATCCCGATTTCACTTTCGCTTGCCCCAATATGTCTTCGCAAGCTGAGTTTCGTGTCCAATGAAGGAGACGACGTTGGCATGAGTGCCAGTCATCGAATTTAGTTTGGTTTCAATTTCACTCGCCTCAACAGGTCTTCGCAAGTGGAGATTGGTTTTCAAAGATGGAAAGGCTACACTCTGGCAGTGGCCTTGGATTCAGGTTTCACTCGGCTTGACTAGTCTCCTCATGCACAGCATATTTCCAAAGGTCTTGGTCAGAAGTCATCGCCTCGGTGAGGCCCAATGTTCGAAGGTCTTGCTTCACCACCTCATCCCAGGTTTTCCTGGGCCTACCTCTGCCACGGGTTCCCACAACTGTTAGGGTGTGGCACTTTTTCACGCAGATATCCTCATCCATTCTCGCCACATGTCCATACCAGCGCAATCGTCTCTCTTGCACACCACAGCTGATGCTTTTTATGTTCAACTTTTCTCTCAAGATACACTCTGTCGGGTATGCACACTGACATTACTCATCCATCGGAGCATACTGGCTTCATTCCTTGCAAGCTTATGCATGTCCTCAGCAGTCACAGCCCATGTTTCACTGCCATGTAGCATGGCTGTTCGTACACATGCGTCATACAGTCTGCCTTTTACTCAGAGTGAGATTCCCTTTGTCGCCAGCAGAGGTAAGAGCTCTCTGAACTTTACCCAGGCTATTCTTATTCTAGCAGTTACACTTTCAGCGCACCCACCCCCACTGCAAACTTGGTCACCCAGATAGCGGAAGCTATCAACTACCTCTAGTTTTTCTCCCTGCAATGAGACAGAAGTTGTTTCCTGTTTGTTTACAGTGTTTATTGCACCTGAACATCTGCCACATTCAAAGCCTAACTTCCTAGTTAACCTTCCTTTGATAATGCTGCACCTCTCATGTGTCCATAGCTTGCACTGGGTACATCTTATAGAGTTACTATCTACACCTTTTCTACATATTGAACAGGGCCATCTACCTGAAGGGGTTTATGTTTTGTTTACCTTCCTACTTATAAGGACTTTGGTTTTAGCTAGTTTTACTCTAAGGCCCTTCGATTCTAGTCCCTGCTTCCACACCTGAAACTTCTCCTCTAGTTCTGATAGTGACTCAGCAATTAGTGCAAGGTCATCAGCATAGAGGAGCTCCCAGGGGCATCTTGACTTGAATTCCTCTGTTATCGCCTGGAGGACTAAGATAAATAGGAGGGGGCTGAGGACAGAGCCTTGGTGGACCCCTACCTCTACCCAGAATTCATTACTGTACTCATTTCTAACCCTCACCTTACTAACAGCATCTTTGTACATGGCTCGCACAGCTCTCACTAACCATTCTTCTATCCCAAGCTTCCTCATTGACCACCAGATAAGGGATCGGGGGACCCTGTCAAAGGCTTTCTCCATGTCAACGAAAGCCAGGTACAGAGGTTTATCCTTGGCTAGGTATTTCTCCTGCAGCTGTCTTACCAGAAATATAGCATCAGTGGTGCTTTTCCCTGGCACGACCCAAACTGCATCTCATCTAAATTGATTCACTCGCTAATTAGTTGGGCTATGACCCTCTCCGTGACTTTCATTACCTGATCTAACAGCTTGATGCCTCTGTAATTATTTGTATCTAGCTCGTCACCTTTACCTTTGTAGCAGTTGACTATGGTGATGCTACACCAGTCATTGGGTATGACTCCTTCGTGTATCACTTTGTTCGCAATACGGGTGACTAGGCTATAGCCGACACTGCCAGATATTTTGAGCATCTCTGCAGTGATTGCTGATGGGCTAGGGGCCTTCCCTGTCTTCATACTCTTAATTGCTTTATCTACCACGGTACTGTCGACTCGGATAGCTGGTCCCTCTGTTGGGTCGACATTTGGCAGACTCTCTTTCTCCCATTCATTCTCTTTATTGAGCAGTCTTTTGTAGTGGCATCTCCAAACCTCTTTCTTTGCAGCCTCATTCAGTGCAAGCGTACCATCATCCATGTGAACACATTTCTCTCCCACGACATCACGATTCTCTCTCACACACTGTCTTGCAACACGAAATACTTCAAGTCTTTGGTCCTCACGGCACAGAACATTGGCAAACTTTTTCTTATCTGCTTCCCCTCTGGTTAAGTAAATCTGTCTCCTATCTTCCCTTCTGGCAGTCTGATACAATTCCCTGCTACCTCCGTTCTTCCAGTCCTTCCAAGCCTGTTTTTTTTGTCTAATAGCCCTGTCAACCACATTGTTCCACCACCACATTATTTTGGGTCGGGAGGGGACTTTACACTAGCCACTGATCTGATCGGTGGCTCTCAACAAATTGTCCCGTAGAAGCCTCCAGTTGTCTTCCACGTTATATGATGCTATATCCCCTTGTATTTCGTCAAATGCTTCGAGTAGTATGTCCCTAAATCTCTGTCCATATGCAGGATCTTTAAGCTTCCAGACCCTTCTCCTCCAAGCCGGTCTACATCTGGGCATTCTTTTTGCCTTGATTTCGAAGTCGCTAACTACTAACCTGTGTTGAGGGGTACATTCTTCGCCAGGGAAGGTTTTGGCATTCATAAGCTGCCCTCTTTCCCTATTCCTGGTGAGGATGTAGTCGATTTGGCTAGAGTGTCTGCCAGAACGGTAAGTGACTAGGTGACTAGGGTGGTTTCCTAAAGTTGTAATTGCAAACCATAAGGTCGTTTGCATCACAGAACTCCAACAGTCTGGTTCCCTCCTCATTGCGGTAACCAAAGCCATAACCTCCATGAATGCCATGGAAGCCCCCTGCATAACGTCCTACATGACCGTTGAAGTCACCAGCTACAAAGAGAAGGTCCCTGTCATTCGTCGACGAGGTAGTTTGCAAGAGGGTGTCATAAAATCGGTCTTTCTGTCCATCAGGTAGCCCCGGCTGAGGAGCATAGGCCGAGATGACAGTAGCTAATCTATGATGAAGCACTAATGTAATCTGAAGTACTCTGTCACATACTCTGAGTACCTCGATTACCTTATCAACCCATTTCTCTGCTAGAAGTATTCCCACACCCCCAACCCCGTCAGTGTTCCCTGCCCAGAAAATCTTGTACCTTTGTTCTCAACAATCTCACCAGACCTACCTTTCAGAGTGCCGAAGTTGAGAGTGCCAATCCTGACAGTGTGGGTGTTGGAGGTGTGGGCCTGTGGCCTGGGAAGGGAAAAAGCAGTGTCGTGTACCTGAAAAGAAAGCTTGCATCTGGCAGAATTCATAAACAAAACAATACCTACAACCTGCATACACTCCCCAATCTTTATGTGCTACAAGGTCGATAAGGGGGGGGGGGGGTAAATGCCTCTAGGAGTGTTCGCGGGAGACAACCGAGGATGACAGACGATAAGGACTTCTGGTACTGGTGGCAGGGGTGGGAGGGCGGGTATACCGGGAGCCAAGAGAGTTTAGTCGTAATTCTGTCAGCGGAGAGATTTGTTGGTGATTTGGATAAGGTCGGAAATTGAACTGATTTATATAGAGTAGGGTCACGTACGAATCGAAGGGAGATAGGGGGGAGAGAGAAATACTGATTCATAGAGTGAAGCAGAGAGAGAGGGGTACAGGCAACAGTACATCATGCCGGAATAAAGATTCTTTGGGTATTTCTAGAACAAAGTTGAATGAAGACAGCAGTGCCTAAATCGTGAGTTTGAAAGCTTAAATCAGTAAACATATTTGAGTAAGAATTAAATAGTAGTTTCTAAGAGGAGAGAGTGAATTTAGACAGGTTTAGGGTTTCAGGAGCGATAACTTTAAGAAAGTAGAGAAGAAGCAATAATTTGAATGAAGTAAAGCAAAAAAATAATAGATAAGCATGAATTAAGACAAAACAGAGAACGAGTGATGTTTACATGTAAAGAAAGGTAATGATAATAGAGAAATGGTCGGGGTGAGGTGGGGGAGTGCGAAAGATATGGGTATGGATGTCGGAGTAAAAAACAGCTCTTAGCTGGACATATAGAAAGTTTGGTCGTAATTCTGTCAGCGGAGAGATTCGTTGGCGATTTGGATAAGGTCAGAAATTGAACTGATTTATATAGAGTAGGGTCACGTATGAATCGAAGAGAGATAGGGGGGAGAGAGAAATACTGATTCATAGAGAGTGAGGCAGAGAGAGAGAGCGAGAGAGAGAGAGAGAGAGAGAGAGAGAGAGAGAGAGAGAGAGAGAGAGAGAGAGGAGTACAGGCAACAGTACATTACGCAGGAATAAAGATTCTTTGGGTATTTCTAGAACAAAGTTGAATGAAGACAGCAGTGCCTAAATCGTGAGTTTGAAAGCTTAAATCGGTAAACATATCTGAGTAAGAATTAAATAGTAGTTTCTAAGGGGAGGTATATATATATATATATATATATATATATATATATATATATATATATATATATATATATATACACATGTGTGTGTGTGTGAGGGCGTGTGTGAGTGTGTATTTGTTTATACTATTCCTTCTTTATATTTTTATATGTGTGAGTGTTTAAGTGTGTGTATATATTTATATATTTGAGTGTATGTGTGTATATGTATGCTTATGTATATACATTTGTGTATGTGTATATATATGTATATGTAAGGGTATATATATATATATATATATATATATATATATATATATATGTGTGTATGTATATATGTTTACGTATGCATTTATATATGTATATATGTGTTTCTATGTATATATCTGTGTGTATATATGTATATATATGTGAGTATATATGTGTTTTTATTTTTGCATTTACAATTTATATATATATATAGAGAGAGAGAGAGAGAGAGATATGTATGTATATGTGTATGTATATATATGTGTGTGTGTGAGTGTGTATTTGTTTATACCATTCCTTCTTCATATATTTATGTGTAAGTGTTTAAGTGTGTGTGTGTGTGTGTATATATATATATATATATATATATATACATGAGTGTATGTCTGTATATGTATGCTTATGTATGTACATGTGTATGTATATGTATGGGTATATGTATATATGTGTGTATATATATGTATATGTATGTATATTTGTATGTGTATGTATATATGTATATATATATATATGTGTGTATGTGTGAGGGCATGTGTTGGTGTATATTTGTTTATACTATTCCTTCTTTACTAATTGTAGTAGTTATAATTTATATTTATTAATTGTGTATTTATTGGTAGGTTAATATTTTAGTGAGTTTAAGGATTTAATTTTGAAATGACTCTACGATTTTTTTAATAGTAGTATTTTAGCTTATTTCATACATATTATTTAATTTACGTTTCTTAGTCTTATTATTTAAAATTTATTATTACTTAGAATTTAAAGTTCATTAATATGTTTTACAATTTAGCTGGGGTTTTTTACGATGTAAGTTATATAAAGTTTAAATCTTTCGTTCATGATTTTATAATTTTTTCATTCATGCTTTTATATTCTATTCTCTATCTTAACGTCTTTCTAATAAACGCTCTATTTCTGAGTTTAACGTCTCAGTTTTAGTTTGAACTACAGCAACTTATTGTAAAGTATCGCTTTTACTTTGTTAAATGACTTTATATCATTGTTTGGAAAAAATATGTATTTTTATATTATTCAATTGATTTTTAATGATAATTTTAGTCGATACCTTTTTTAACACTAAATTAATTAGAAGTAAGAGTATCATCTTAGCCTAAACTAAGACTTTGATTAGATTAGGGTTGAATTTTTTCCATTAATACTGTTTAATATTTCTTTCTATTTTATGCAATAAATAACTAGTCTTTTTATTTAATTTCTTTGATTATACAATATCGTTAATTGTTTATTATGACTTAAGTTATATAAAATTTAATCTTTCATTCATAATAAAATTTTTATTCATATTTTTATTTCTATTCTTTTTCTTTACACAATATTTTCACTAGACTTCTTTTTAATAAACGTTTTTAGTCTAAAACCTTCTATCTTAAATTATTGCATCGTTTAGATATGTGCTAATTCTATCTTTATTATTTTAACCTAAAACTTCGTTCAAATAGTATTTTAAATGAAACATTCGTTAAATTGGTTTTTTGCATATAATATTCCTGTCAGCTTATATTATAATGGACGTAGGGTTGATTATGGAATCTTTATTATTTTGATATTTTTAATAATATCTTTCTATCTTAATATAATAAGTATTTTATATACATTCATTTGTTATTTATTGTTGGTTGATATATACATTCTTTTATTATTATTATTATTATTATTGTATTTTGACCTGAAGATTAGCTATATTTTTGAATATAATTGATTTTCGATGGTCTTAATCGATTTTAATCGATTTAAATTTTCTTTCTATTTGAAAATTGGTTATAAAACACATGTATTCGTTTTATTATCTTTATCTTATGATATTTACTTTGTATTATATTATACTTATTTATTGTGCTTTTACTTATTAATTTTTCTATATGTGACAGTGGATTTTCATCGATGAGTTCATGAACCTTGGTTCTTTTCCCTAAAACAATATATATATATATATATATATATATATATATATATTTAATACTGTGAAACTTAATTTAATTTTAATTTTTAATAAATTGATTTTAATTGAGTTTTTACCTGTAATTCTGGATTTTTATCCCTATTATTATTATTATTATTATTATTATTATATATATATTATAAGGTTTTTAACTTTTAAATTTTCATATTCAAAAGCGACAGAGACTTCAAACTCGATATATCGATTTATTCACCACTCTATGTTAACATTTCTGTGCCAAACTTATCCAGTGACTGGTCCATTGGATTTTGACATTTGGCACTTCTTCAGGAGTGGTTACCATCCGAACAAAACACGAAAAAACACATACATAACGATCATTAAATTCTTAAAATCCCATTAGATTTCATCTTTTTGTTATTATAGGGGAGATAACTCCTTAATTTTCAATTTTTATTGCTCTCCTGTGAGTTTCCACTAGATTAATTAATTAATTTGTTTATTTCTTTTTACTATACTATATTACCCGTTCCTTTACCCATATACATATGCATACATACACTTTACCCGTATACTTATCCATATATACATACACATATACATATATATATATATATATATATATATACATATATATATATGTATATATATACATATATACATATATATATATATACACACATACACATATACATACAAATACAACACACATACACATATATATACATGTATATATACATACATATATATATATATATATATATATATATATATATATATATACACACACACACACACATATATATATATATATATGCATATCTTTCATATATACACACACACACACACACTCTTATATGCACTCATCCATATATGCATAATTGCACATACACAAACATACATGAGACATCATGTTGTACTTCATCACATCTTGAGATCATTTATACCAACGAAATGTACTTCTTATGATATGCGTACATTTCAGAGCATTATTCTTTACTTTATTGATCAATTTATCCTTAGAGAAGAGTATGTGGTATAGTTCCACCGTACAAAGCGAACAATACTTTCTTCCTCTCTCATATGGCATTGATCTAGCTATTATAGACCATTCTAATGAATACTGTTTATTACTTTCCTTAAGATCCCAGATGTATTTGCTAAGACTAGTGCTAGCCATTTTCTTCCTATCTCTAAAGCACGAGAAATGGTTAGAAATTCTACGGCATACCTGTCCTGAAGTGCACCCCAAGTATGTTATGGTACCTGTTTGAGTTTTTACTTTGCATTGATATATTATATTTTTGACTTTCGCATTAGGTCCTTCAAATTTTATTCTCCTAGGGTTTACTTCCTTTACTGTGATTATGTTCTTACTCCTATTATTAATAAATGAACCTCCATTATTATTATTATTATTATTATTATTATTATTATTATTATTATTATTACCATCATTGTTATCATTCTCATTATTATTATTATTATTATTATTATTATTATTATTATTATTATTACTGCTATTTATATTATTGTTCAAATTCTCATTCCTACCTGTTTCTCTAGACTTCAGTATTTCAAGGTTATGTGCTGCTATTATCTGTGCTATGTTCCTAGTATTTGAAAATCCAAATCTAATTATATGTGTGTTTATAATCTTACCATAGTGTGAGCTCCTTGGGAAGTGTCTACCTATCACTTCTCTAAACTTAGCTATCAGATTACTCCTGATATTTCTCCCAAATGGGATTATGAGCCAGATTTTATTATCCTTATTATTATCCTCATGGTTATTAATATTGTTTTTAAAGAATTTTAAGTTACCTATGTTGTGTTTATGGGGGTACCTTGGTTTATTTAGTTTATTTACTTTGTGTTTATTCCTATTATTATTATTATTATTATTATTATTATTATTATTATTATTATTATTACTGTTGTCAGTTGTTTCAATTCCGTTGCTATCATTTTCAATATAAGAGACCCTTTCTTTATATCCTGCCTTATTTAGTGCTGCATTATAGAAATTAGCTTCATTATTAAATACCCTATTGTTAGGAGATAATTTGGAGAGTCTTAAAGATATATTTTTTACTAGACTCTCTATGATAGCCCTAGGATGGTTACTTTATTTATTTATATACTGTAGGTTCGTTAGGGGTTTGTGATATGGTCTATATGTTTTATTTTTAATATCTAATGTTACGTCTAGGAAATTTGCTACTGAGACATGAGTAATCTGATAGCTAAGTTTAGAGAAGTGATAGGTAGACACTTCCCAAGGAGCTCACACTATGGTAAGATTATAAACACACATATAATTAGATTTGGATTTTCAAATACTAGGAACATAGCACAGATAATAGCAGCACATAACCTTAAAATACTGAAGTCTAGAGAAACAGGTAGGAATGAGAATTTGAACAATAATATAAATAGCAGTAATAATAATAATAATAATAATAATAATAATAATAATAAAAATAATAATAATAATAATAATGAGAATGATAACAATGATGGTAATAATAATAATAATAATAATAATAATAATAATAATGGAGGTTCATTTATTAATAATAGGAGTAAGAACATAATCACTGTAAAGGAAGTAAACCCTAGGAGAATAAAATTTGAAGGACCTAATGCGAAAGTCAAAAATATAATATATCAATGCAAAGTAAAAACTCAAACAGGTACCATGACATACTTGGGGTGCACTTCAGGACAGGTATGCCGTAGAATTTCTAACCATTTCTCGTGCTTTAGAGATAGGAAGAAAATGGCTAGCACTAGTCTTAGCAAATACATCTGGGATCTTAAGGAAAGTAATAAACAGTATTCATTAGAATGGTCTATAATAGCTAGATCAATGCCATATGAGAGAGGAAGAAAGTATTGTTCGCTCTGTACGGTGGAACTATACCACATACTCTTCTCTAAGGATAAATTGATCAATAAAGTAAAGAATAATGCTCTGAAATGTACGCATATCATAAGAAGTACGTTTCGTTGGTATAAATGATCTTAAAATGTGATGAAGTACAACATGATGTCTCATGTATGTTTGCGTATGTGCAATTATGCATATATGGATGAGTGCATATAAGAGTGTGTGTGTGTGTGTATATATGAAAGATATGCATATATATATATATATATATATGTGTGTGTGTGTGTGTGTGTGTGTAAGTGTGTGTATGTGTGTATATATATATATATATATATATATATGTATGTATATGTACATGTATATATATGTGTATGTATATGTATGTGTGTTGTATTTGTATGTATATGTGTATGTGTGTGTATATATATATGTATATGTGTATGTATGCATATGTATACGGGTAAAGGAACGGGTAATATAGTATAGTAAAAAGAAATAAACAAATTAATTAATTAATCTAGTGGAAATTCACAGGAGAGCAATAAAAATAGAAAATTAAGGAGTTATCTCCCCTATAATAACAGAAAGATGAAATCTAACGGGATTTTAAGAATTTAATGATCGTTATGTATGTGTTTTTTCGTGTTTTGTTCGGATGGTAACCACTCCTGAAGAAGTGCCAAATGTCAAAATCCAATGGACCAGTCACTGGATAAGTTTGGCACAGAAATGTTAACATAGAGTGGTGAATAAATCGATATATCGAGTTTGAAGTCTCTGTCGCTTTTGAATATGAAAATTTAAAAGTTAAAAACCTTATAATATAAATATAAACTGTGAGAACGACCCTTAAGGAATCTAGTTAATGATCCCCTAAGGTAAGTTCTTATGCTATATTGGTAACGGTTGCTACATCCTCTGGAAAATTATTATATATATATATATATATATATATATATATATATATATATATATATATATGTATAATATATATAATATATATAAAACTTACTTGGAAGAGGATGCGTGGCATTCAATCATATAATAAATTTATGTATAATATATGTATTATATATATATATATATATATATATATATATATATATATATATATATATATATATATATATATATATATATATATATATATATCTGCAAAAATATGACACTTATTCGTTAGCCATGATAAAACTGAGTTTCGGATGCTGGGCTGGGAACCCACGCCAACATCTCTTCAGTTATCCGGCCATTGATTGCATATGCCTGTTCCATCCTATGACCCCCATCCTCACTGCAAATACCAATAGACCAGCACAGGATTGGTTTAGGAAGGACATTATCTATTTGATGAAAACTTTCGGTCTTAGCCTAACTACAGTTACCAACCTCACAGTTGTCAATTTCCTAGATGTATCCTTAGATCTAAATAAGAATATTTATAAACCCTATAGGAAGCCCAACGATAGACTTAGTAATATTAATGTGGGTTCCTGCCATCCCCCCATAGTTTAAAAATTTAGTTAAAAACATTAGCAAAAGAATTTCTAGCCTCTCCTCCGACAGGGACATTTTTAATAGCGTTGCCCCAGTATATAATAAGACTCTAAAAGATAGTGGATTTAGCGAGGAAATAGCCTATACACAGGAAACATAAGAATAGGAAAACTATCTGGTTCACACACCCCTACTCACCCGAAGTGACCTTTAATATAGGCAAGTATTTCTTAGCACTGATAGATAGACATTTTCCAGTCAACCATAGTTACAGAAAGCTCTTCAATAGATATAACTTAAAAATCAATTTCAGCTCAACTACTAATTTTAAAAATATAATCGCACACAACACACAAAAACTACAATATGAAACCAGCTGTTCATGCAGGGATAAAAAGTTGTGCCTGCTAAATGGAGCTTTCATGTCTGAGATCATCATTTATGAAGCCACCGTGGACTCTCTATCCACTAAGGACACAGTTTCGATGAAGAAATACATGGGCCTTACAGAAGGTAATTTCAAGGCCAGGTTCAGTAATCACACCTTGAGCTTCAGGCACTGGGATAAAAGGAAAATGACCAAATTATCCAGTCATATATGGTCCTTAAAAGATAAAGGTGTCAGTTACAACATCCATTGGAAGATCTTAGCAAAGTATAAGCCCTACACCAACGGCAGTGGAAAGTGTGGCCTTTGTGATATGGAAAGATGGCTCATCTGGAAAAGCAGCTTAGACCCTGCCACATGACTAAATTCAAGAACTGAACTTTTCAGATCATCTCCACATGTGGCTAAATATTTGTTACATTTTTGGTCCCCCCGAGATTACAGATAGGACTTGCTTTCTATATTGTGTCCACGTACAAGTTTTTTATCTCTCTATACTTTTTACTTATATTTCCTATATGTTTTTATATATTTTTTTACATATTTATAGAGATATTGTTCTATAGGTTTATTGCTCATATATTTTTTACACATATTTTTTCTACTTTCTGCCCTGCATTTTTCCTGTGCGCATATAGACGTGTATATGGAATCTTTTGTGCATGCGTGTGTGCTTGCGTGTGGGTATGTGCGTATATAGACATGTGTGAGTGTGTGCATGCGAGTATGTGCGTATACAGACATGTTTTACACTTATTGCTTATTTTTTACACTTTTTTGCACACTTAGCCTTGTTTTTTCTTGTGCATGTGCGTATATAGACGAGTATGAACATTTTTGTGTGCATGTGTGTGTGCATATATAGACATGTGTATGAACCTTTTTGTGTGTGTGTATGTGTGTGAGCGTGTATGTATATATTTTTTGGCAAATGTGTGGGTGAGCATGTGTGTGTTTCAAGTGAGGATGGATGAGTATATACAGATAGACACATGTACATGGGTGTGCGGGCACGCATGTGTATGTATGGACATGCGCTCTTACTATGAACATTTTTACTCCCTCCCCTTATGTAGCGTTCATTCTAATAGCTCTTTTGTCTTAGTAAAGGTCAATCACACAGTAATTTCCCTTTGTTTAACAGTTATTTTCATGGTTTTGACGAGATGACAGCATGGGTTTCTGCCCCGACATCAGAATATGAGAGTTTTATCATGGTTACCAAATAATTGTCACACATATTTACAGATAAATTCCTCTATTTCCATAATATCGGGGTCTCTTTCATTCTTCTGTTGTCTTACCATTTCTATCAATATATATATATATATACATACACATGGAGTATATATACATAGTGATATTAAATCATATAGTATATATATATGTAATATAAATAGTATATATATGTATATATATATATATATATATATATATATATATATATATAGTATGTGAAGACCCCCTTTGGTGATGACTGACCATAGGATTGCACCTAAGAAGTTACCCTCCCAGGCACAAGTCCGGGCAGGGTTGTTTATGGAAGACCAGCAGTCGGCCATTCATACCGGCCTCCCCTCTCCATGCGACCAGTGTTATCCAAGGGAAAGGCAAAGGCCGATACAGCTTGGTACCTGTGACGTCGCAACTCATTTCTACAGCTGAGTGAACTGGAGCAACGTGAAATAAAGTGTCTTGTTCAAGAACACAACATGCAACCCGGTCCGGGATTCGAACTCACAACCTCATGATTGTAAGATCGATGCTCTAACCACTGAGCCATGCGCCTTCACATATATAGTATATATATATATATATATATAATAAATATACAGTATATATATGTGTATATATAGTGTGTGTGTGTGTATATATATATATGTATATATATATATATATATATATATATATATATATATATATATATATATATATACATACATATATTTTAGAGAAGAACCACCAATATACAATTCAAACAATGAAGGACTGCATTGATGATGTCTCACTTGCATTTAATGCTGCTGCAAAGAGAGAGACTTGAAGATGCCGTTATGAAAAGTTGCTAAATGAAGAGAATGAATGGGAGAAAGAGAGTTTGCCAAATGTTGACCCAACAGAGGGACCAGCTATTCAAATTGACAGTACCTTGGTAGATAAAGCAATTAAGGGTATGGAGACAGAGAAAGGCTCCGGTATAGCTTCTTTAGTCGTGTATCAATCATTTGTGTGCAATTTTTGTCTGGCTTAAGTCTTCTTCAGTCTTAAAGGCATTGCAAAGTTTCCACAAATTTGGATGTGTGGATGTTATCGATGACCGCAAAGCATTGTGGAACCCTTCTACCAAATTATTTGCTCTTGGCAAGTCATTTAAAATGTGGTTGCATATATTCCAGGGTTGGATAGGAAACTGGGGGATTTCTCTTCATCGATGAAGACCACGCCCCCTTACAGTCCCAATGTATGAATTCTCAAAGTAAGTGATAAACTAAGAAGGGATGCTTTCATCATCAGACAAATCTTGAAATCCACTGACAACATCTTCAATTGGTAAAAATGCTAAAACACAAAAACAATTTTAAGCTAAAAACTTTCATCTGTGTTGTATCTCTTACTCTCACCAAGTGCACATACCTTCTGCCAAATAGACTGTCTGAGATGAAAAACACACCCAACTACTTCTAAATGCGGAAATACAGAAACAAATTAATTATGGAGAGCTTTATCAAAGTCTATGAGACAGGTAGCAGGTTAACAATTTACCTTTAAATCCTGCACAGCAGACAGAACACAATGATATGAGGCTTCTTATTGTCAGGAAGTAAGGCAAATAGCCTGGGCACACATGACCCTCAAATAATGATATGTAGCATGAAAGCTGACACCACAAACCAGGAGACACCTTAAAAGCCCAATTTTCACAGGCCCAATTTTCAGAGCTTTCTTGATCATCCGAGCCTTTTTTTTAGGAAAAAAATAAAATTTTGTCTGAGTCATCAATGCCAATGACCAAAAACAAGAACCCATTTTCTAAGTACTTAACTGCATCTCGAATTTCAAACTCTGAACGACAAGTTGGAAGTGCTGGGATTCCTAAAGCATGCTACCTCCAATTATGTATGTTACGTGAAAGTCCAGGAATAGTTTGCAACAATGATTGTGCTTCCGCATTGAGATTTTGTACAGCAGTAGCTATTACTTCCCATGTAGATACTGTGCCTGTTCTCATTACTTCACTTTTCATTGAATTAACTGCCTTTCAAACATTAATGTGTGCACTGCTTGCTGAGTGATTGTGGGAGCCTGTTGAAAAAGTAACTTCTGGTATACTGGAGTTGAAAGTTGTAGTAATGTATCCCGGCAACCTTTGTAATAACATTCACAATGCCAATATATTTTTATTTTGCTACTGTTGAATCCATTCTTTGCGTATATATGATTCTCTTCATTGCAAAGCTTATGTTATAAATGTTGCTATGGCAGAGGGTTTCAAAGTTAAACTGAATAGAAAAAAATTAGCAATACAGTGAAATTCAGTTGCATAAACCTATACTTTAACTAACGACTAATTAGAATTATTTGAGAAGTGTGTAACAGGGGCGTGTGTAATTAGTTTTCTATAGACTGTTTACTGTAGTCAAATTTACCTTAGTGGAATATACTGGAGTGAATTTTACCTACAGTGAAATTTTCCAAGTGGAATTTAACTAACAACTAATTAGTTAAGAAGTGTGTAACAAGGGCATGTGTAATTAGTTGCTATAGACTGTTATTTTCTGAGTGGAATTTACTTTAGTGGAATATACTGCAGTGAAATTTTCCGTAGTGGAATTTGCCGGTCACACACATATGACAGCTAAATGTAACAGATTAAATAGGAATTGTCTTTAAAACTACAACATGAGATATGCTACTGACCTTCACAACGTTGACCACAATACCAGCAAGGTGAAGCAATGGTGCTGCATTTTTCTCAAACATTTTCACACCTTTGCTGTTGAAAAAAAATTTAAAACAATGCTAATTAATGATGTATAAAGAGCTAAATAGGAGGAGGCAAGAAAGAGATAAAGTAATAAAGAAAATATGTAAAACAGTTGTTGGCTTGTATCTTTTCACACACTCTACCCCAACAAACCAAACTACATCTCTTCTCTTCCTCAAATATCCTCTTTCATGCACTATATACTTATCTCTCACTCCCCAATCCTGTCCTCAAAGTCCTGTTAACTGTATCATGGCTATCCAGTAGCCCCCCCTCCACTACATACCTAGGTTTTCATCACACTACATTCCCTTCCACCACTCTACTTATATCTTCAAACTTCTAATTTTTAATATAATATTGTTCATATTTCTCTTCTTGACATCAATCCCTATATTTCATAAACACTGTCTCTATGAACTTTAATTTCATTTCATTTTGTTATTTTTTTCTCTATCTTTACAATCTTTATTTTCTAGTTAATCTATTATAATAAATGCAAAATTCTGTCTGTCCATCCATCCAGGGCCCCTGTATCACAGTCTACATTTACTTTACATAGACATATAATACCTTTTTGGAATCAGGATAATCTTGGGATTGAAATTCTGCCCTTCATTTGGTTCTTGAACATCCAGCATTGGGATCAGGTCTAGGTGAGGATTTGTTATATGCTAACAGTTGAAAATTCAAATTTTAAAAGAACTCCAAAAATTTGTGAACTTTTCATTTAAACTAAATTTAAAGTAATACCAAAACTTTGTGAATTAAAAAAAATATTTTCAGTTTGGTTCATTTAAAACTAGATCCAAGTTAGAGAGAGTGGTTTCATGTTCATAAGGGCTTGAAGTTCTGTGGAGTTTGTGAATGGAAGCACTCAGAAGGAAATATTGAAAAACTCAAACTTCTGCCCAAATTGGACATTCGGCAAGATTGGACTTTTTGCCTGGATCAAACCTTTGGTGGAGTCAGTTTATTCAGAGATTTGGATGCTGGAAGATTTGCAGCTCAGTTACTAGATCTGGGAAATGGAAGCATTCAGCAAGACAGCAATGAAGGCAACACTTTTCCAAATGGCTGCAGCATTTTGGTCAAAATTGTAAAAAGAGTTGATTACCAAGGTTTACCCAAACATTGGACATAATTTCCAAGATCATGATTGGCATTGTGAAAGAGCCATACTTGCACCAAAGAATGAAACTGTCCAGGTTGTCAACTGGAAACTTATACAATCAATCAATACTGAGGAAAAAAATTAGTTTTCAACTGATACTGTTGTGGACCCCAATGAGGATGTGAATTATCCTAATAAGTTTCTTAACTCTTTGGATCCTCCTGGAATGCCTCCTCACAAACTGACATTGAAGAAAGGAGTTCCAATCATGCTTTTCAGAAATCTGCATCCTCCAAAGCTGTGTAATGGAACAAGACTGATTGTCAAGAAAACGCATCCGCATCTTTTGGAAGCAACAATCCTCACTGGACAAGAAAAATGAGAAAATGTGTTTATTTCAAAAATTCCATGTGCTGCCATTTGTTGACACACAACAGAACTAGTCTGGAAACTTCTTTATACCACCTCATATATTACTTTACTTATACCAATATTGTCTACCAGTTACTTTTTAATTATCTTACTAAATTTCCATTCCCTCCTTTAGAAAACTGTTTAATTGATTTCTATTAATTTTATTATTATTGTCTTCCATATTTCTTAAGGTTCTTTTTAAATATTGATGTTGCATTCGTAAAACGTTATGCTAATAGATTATTGTTTAACATGGTTTCCTTCTCACCCAATGAGCTAGCTTAATGCCAGCATTAATTTAAAGATTGTTTATATTAATACAGACAACTGCATAAAGAAGTGCTGATCACTGAAAGTGGATGGTACCTGCAGAAGAGGGAGACCTAGGAAGATGTGGGATGAAGTGGTAAGGACCAATCTCAAGATGTTGATCCTCATGGAGGAAATGACAATGGACCAAGATGTCTGGCGATATGAGGTTCTTGAGAAGACCCACCCATGTTAGCGAAACTGAGTTCTAGAAGTGCTGTGTGTCCCACCCACACTTAAGAAAACTTCTCACACACCCAACAGGAACAAGCCAAACTACATCTCTTCTCTTCCTCACATTTCCACTTCATGCACTATGCTTACCTCCCACTTCCCAATCCTGTCCTCTTGGCTCTGTCTCACTGTATCACTGCTCTCCGCTAGCCCCCAACCTGTGTGTTCCACCCACATGTAACAAGAAAACTATTCACACACCCTACCCCAACAAACCAATCTACATCTCTTCTCTTCCTCACATGTACTCCTTCATATACTATATCTACCTATCACTCCCCAATTTTGTCCTCATGACTCTGTTTCTCTGTATGACTGTTATCCAGTAGCCCCACCCCATTCTATATATGCCCAGGTTTTCACCATTCACCTCCCTACACACTCTTTCATCACGCTTCTTTCACAATATCCTGCCACTTATATTATGATGTTCGAACCTCAAGGGTATGCTCTAGTACTTGCCAATATCTATATCTCTCTCTTCTTTTATTCAACCATCCCATTTATATTTTGATCCCTGTCTCTTGGGAGTATACCTGGCACTTTGCCACCATCCCAATCCCTTTGTCTCTCACTCTCTCTCTCCTTCTCCTGCACTTTCCTCAGGTTGGGTAACCATGAATCTCCTTTGTGGTAGCACACCTGTTTCTGTCTTCATTCCTGATCTCGATCTCTCCAGCTAGGTAACTTTATATTTCCTTTACAGCAAGATACCTACTTCTGTCTCTATCTCACTATAACCTTTCATCATCTGACACAAGATCACCTCCTCCAATGTCCTGTCCCCTCTCAAAAGATTACATTTTGTCTTGCAAGGTACTTGGTGACCCTGTCAGTGAAGGTGCCACTTAAAAAGCATCCAGCCCTCACTGTAAAGTGGTTGGTGTTTGGATGGGCATACATCTGTAAAAACCTTGCCAAAACTGACCTCACCTGTGCTTGTGCTACATAAAAATCACTAAGTCCACTCTGCTGAGTGGTTGGTGTTAGGAAAGGCATCCAGCTGTAAAAATCCTGCCAAAACAGTCACAGAACTCTGATGCAGGCTTCTGCCTGCCTGGTCCCTATTAAACCATCCCACCCATACCAGCATGGAAAGCAGATGTTAAACGATAATGATGATGACATGTAAGTAATTTACTTATTATATTTTATAATAAAATAAATTATCTATGCATGCTGTGAAACAATTGTGGTATAAAAATTTTCAAAAATTTTTTCATACTATATTTCATTTATAACATTATATACACACACACACACACACACACACACACACACACACACACACACACACACACACACACACACATATATATATATATATATATATATATATATATACACATACCTTTTATCCTTTATCTATTGATTCAGTCATTAGACTGCAACCATACTGGGGCACTACCTTGAAGAATGTATTTTGTTTTAAGCCTTGTACTTATTCTATCAGTCTCCTTTGCTGAATCACTAAATTATGGGTATTTAAACACACCAGCATGAGTTATCAAGCAGTAGTGGGGAACAAACACAGGTGTGTGTGTGTGTGAGAGAGAGAGAGAGAGATAGAGAGAGAGAGAGTGGTTGTTTTTCAGTTTCAATCTACCAAATTTACTCACAAAGCTTCCGGCAACCTGGGGCTTCAGTAGAAGTCACAAGCCCAAATTGTCCCACAGTGGGACTGAGCCTGGAAACATGTGGTTGGGAAGCAAACTTCTTACCACACAACTATATACCATGTGCAAAAAATGTAAGGCTGAACAACAGTGAAATGAAAGCAGTTACTATAGAAAACCTGAATCAATGAAAGGAATGAGTTTTGTATAGTCAGCAGGATGTGAAATGTTAATCCATCAGAAAGATAAGGGACGACTGAATTGAGAATGTGACTACATGTTTTGTTTAGCTGAAGGTTAGCCTTAACTAAACAGACCAAAAGTTTTGTGCTTTCTTTTTTTTAGATAACAGAGTGTGTTTTGGCTTCTTAATAGGTTGAATGAGCATAGAAACTCCTCCATTGGCTTGTGTAATTAGCTATCAAAAAAATGGACATAAAAATATCTATGGTGATATACATCTGTATTAGGAGGGCAAACATGAAACTATACAGATATTTCTAAAATTTTAGTAAGAACATAGAAAAAGTGAGAAATTGTGAAGTTTCTAATATACGATATGAGAGTTTATGAAATTACATTTAGCACCACCACCACTTGACAACCGGTGTTGGTGTGTTTACATCCCCATACCTTAGTGATTTGGCAAAGGAGATTGATAGAATAAGTACCAGGCTTACAGAAACTTACCCTCGACTGACAGCTGGGTTCAGAAATACTGTGACAATCCGAGGTCTCTGGTGCAGCTGGATGCTAGCATTACCATATTTCTGTCAATGATAATATTAAAGACATTATTATCTAAAACAAAGTTTATCTGTTGTCCACTCAAGAAAAGTATTAAAAGAAGAAAATACACTGAAAACAAAATAAAGCATCTGCTGTTTACCTCCAAGTTGACCAAACTCCTGTTTTGAGACAGTAAATTTGAAGCTACACTACCCAATGTGTTCTTTCTTTTTTATGATGATATACATGTGATTTGGGGGAGATTTGATTGCTATTTTAGTAGGTTAACTGCACAAAAGCTCTAATGTGGTCTGTAAATCACATAAGAACAATGAGGTAAAGTTTGTAAAAAATGTAGTAAAGGGTAGGGAATAAACCATGTCTGGTATATTTCTCACAAATTGTCTAATCTAAGGTTACTATTTATAGGTTCTGTGTGCAATAATATACCAAAGTTCATGCAAAGATCAAATGTCACCCAAGATTTTATTTTTCTAATATGTATGCACACACACATATAGATACATACACACACATATATAATAATATTAATCATTATTATTTAGACACGTGCAAGAGCTCTCTGCTTCTACACAAACTTTGCACAAGCCGCCTTCTTTTCAGACACTACTCTCTTGCTCTTCCCAATGAATCCACAACTCAAGAACAGCCACAATCAATGAAGGTAGGTCTGGTGAGATTGTTGAAGTGCTACAATGAAGGTATGTAGATGTGTGCTGTGTGCAAAAGATAAGATGGAAGGGAGGCTCAGCTTGAATTCTCATGACTAAGGAACAAAGATATAAATTCTGGGTGGGCGATAGTGATGGCATGAGAGATGTAGGTAATACTTCTGGTAGAGAAATGGTTAGATAAGGTAATCAAAGTAGTCAGAGTGTGTGAGAGAATCATGAAACTGAGACTAGTTCTGAAAAATACAACAGCAACAATTATCTCTGCAAATACTTTCTAATCAGAATTAGCAGAGGAAGAAAAGGATTGATTTTACCAGCCCATTTGTAGATTAACTAACTCAATGATGAATAACTGACCATATTTTTGTGGCTGGTGATTTCAGTGGACATGTTGAGCAGGAACCCAATGGATTCCAAGGTATACATGGAGGCATAAAAGCAAAGAGACATGCTTGAAAGGATCTGAAGAATGGGGGAAAAAGAGAAGTTAAGTGACAGGTCTATTTAGCAAGGGGAGAAACAGAAAGAAAAGGTTTACCATGAGGATCAGAGGAATGAGGTGTTAAACAATGACGATGATGATTATATATATATAACTAAAGAGTAAATTTATTCAAAGAAGCCCATATGTATGTGTGTTTGTGTGTCTGTGTTTGTCCCCCCACCATCGCTTGACAACTGATGGTGGTGTGTTTACGTCCCCGTAACTTAGCGGTTTGGCAAAAAGAGACCGATAGAATAAGTACTAGGCTTACAAAGAATAAGTCCTGGGGTTGATTTCCTCGACTAAGGGTGGTGCTCCAGCATGGCCGCAGTCAAATGACTGAAACAAGTAAAAGAGTAAAAGAGTAAAAGAATAAAATCACCATTGGCTTCAACCACGGCCTCCAGACGACTTTGGAATCTCCTGCAACTCTTCTGGACGGTCTTCTTGTATAAGTTGGTGAATGCTGCCATAATCCTTGCCTTCAATTCATCTTTGGTGTTACAAGGAGTTTTGTTGGTTTCTCACTCAACTGCACCCCACACATAATAATCGAGAAGGTTGCAGTGTGGGGAGTTAGGTGGCCAGATGTTAGGAGTGATGTGATCGCAGAAATTGTCCGACAGCCATGACTGGGGTCTCCTGCTTGTGTGGCATGGTGCAGAGTCCTGTTATCAGACAGAGGGTCTTCCAGCAGCCACCCTCTTGACCCAAGGCAGCACTACCTCTTCCAGGCACTTGATGTAGGCCTTCACACTGAGTCTGAGGCCGTGTGGGAAGGTGAATGGATGCATAACACTGCCATCACTAGTGACCACTCCAAACACCATGATGTTGACAGGATGTTTGATTTTTATCATTCTTGGTACTCTGCACTGTCCTCAGATTGACACCAAACATTCTGAAATGTTCATATTGGAGCTTCCAGTGCAAATTCCAAGCAGTACAGCATGTCATTTCAAAATTTCTGGCCAAGTGAATTGCATCATGGTGCTGTTTTTCTCACAGAGAGTGCCCCACTATACTGTATAGTTGGCAAAATCAAAACCAAACAATGTGGATGCGTGAAATTAAAAATATAAAATGGTGACAATTTACCCGTTGCACCCTATATATATATAGTTGAAATTTACAGCAAAACAAAAGACGAAGACAGGTGTATAAACAACAAGGTGTATTCGTTTGATACTCGGAAATTTGAGAAAGTCTTTTATGTTTCGAGTCTACGTTCTTCAACAGAAAGAAACACGAGAAAATAAGCAGAGAGAAATAAAATGTGAAAATGTGTGTGTATATATATATATAAAAACATTTATATCATCATCATCGTTTAACGTCCGCTTTCCATGCTAGCATGGGTTGGACGATTTGACTGAGGACTGGTGAAACCGGATGGCAACACCAGGCTCCAATCTAATTTGGCAGAGTTTCTACAGCTGGATGCCCTTCCTAACGCCAACCACTCAGAGAGTGTAGTGGGTGCTTTTACGTGTCACCCACACGAAAACGGCCACGCTCGAAATGGTGTCTTTTATGTGCCACCCGCACAAGAGCCAGTCCAGGGGCACTGGCAACGATCTCGCTCAAAAACCCTACAAGGCCAGTCAGGCAGTACTGGCAACGGTCACGCTCAGGATGGTACATCTTATGTGCCACCCGCACAAGAGCCAGTCCAGGGGTCTTGGCAACAATCTCACTTGGCTTGCCGGGTCTTCTCACGCGCAGCACATTTCCAAAGGTCTCGGTCAGTAGTCATCGCCTCGGCGAGGCCCAATGTTCGAAGGTATACATATACATATACATATATATATATATATATATATATATATATATATAAATGTTTTTATTTTTCATTCCCTTCGAAATTTATCCCTAATAGTGGTTTGAATTTTAGCTGTTCCTCCTCGCGTGCAAGGAATCCTATGACCGAACATCTTATGTGTTTAAATGTACACTGTACTCATATATATATATATATACATTGAGAAAAAAGGAGATCACCAGAATCTTGGAAAAGACAGACAGATAGATAGGTACAGAGAGGGAGGAGGGAGGGATTTCTTTTCAGTTTGGCATATATTTACCCTTTATTTATTTAGTTAGTTAGTTACCATTGTATGAGTTTAGGGATGGTGACCTCTCCAATAATGAAAAAAGGATGGGGTGCAGTCATCACTGAAAGCATTTTTGTTTTTTCATTTTCTTAAGATGCCAGAAGATAAGAGGTTCTATGAAAAATTAAATGTGTGTGTGTGTGTGTGTGTGTGTGTGTGTGTGTGTGTGTGCATGCACGCACGCACGTATGTGTGCCTGTGAGTTCATGTTTGGAAATATGTCTAGGTCTACACTCTGTAATTTCGATGTTTTGCATTGAAAAGTAAAGTCAGGTTTCTTTTAATTTCATGTTTTTGCATGAACAAACATTCGTACAATATTTACAAATTAGGAAAATAAAACCACATATTATAGAGCTGTTTTTTTTCTTTTTTTCTTAAGGTGTCAGAAAAAAGATGAGAAGCTTTAAGAGAATTTTCCCACACGTTTGCACTTAGAGTAACTTCAGTGTTTTGTATCTTCTCTATAAAAGGCAGATCTTCTGTGTGTGTGTGTGTGTTTAAAATTCATACATTTACACAATTCCAAATTTCTTGAATTAAAGAATCGGAATTAATATTCTAAATACAATAAGTGATAACGAATAAAATCCATAAAACTACACAAATTAACATTTCCCCCCTAATAAAATCTAATTTCCTCTTTCTACTGCCTTTACAAATCCTTTCAACTCCTACTTTCTCTTACGAACCTTTACGAACGATCCAACAACAAATACAAAAATAAAGGAAGGAGAAACACTGACAGTAAAAGAAAACTATTTCAGTATCAAAACTGAAACAATCACATTTCGATACTGTAATGACAGATACTTTCATTTTAATGGTTTCATTTTCATATACATATCTCATACTAATTGGCGGGAATTGTAACTTATTTCGAACTCCATCCTTCACCGTGATAGCAACAAAAAAAAAATAGCCACACATCTTTTTCAAATACGATCGACAAACATTTATTCCCTACAAACTGTAAGTTTTTTGGAAAATCTTTTCGTAAATCTTGAGATTAACACTCGCACGATTACCTCCCTAACCCTAACACTGTAGTGAAAATCGTGCCGGTATTAATCTGAAAATTTAACAATCTTTTTTAAAACACTTTTACTTACTAACATTTTTTTATTTAGTGTGTGTGTGTGTGTTGCCCATATATATATATATATATATATATATATATATACACTTAAGACTTAGTTGTGGGTTGGGAGTTTGATCGGCAGAGGTCATTATTATTACTATTATTATTTTAAAATTTTCCCACAAGGGCAGCTTGGGACAGGTGGAGAATAGTTGATTATATCGACCCCGTGTTCAACTGGTACTTACTTTTTAGACCCCGAAAGGATGAAAGGCAAAGTCGACTTCAGCAGAATTTGAACTCAGAACATAGAGATAAGCACAAACCTCCCATCGCTACACTGATTCTGCAGAACAGGGTTGAGTGTGAAAACCAACTTTAAAGTGTAAATACAGATGTTTTTGAATACACACTCATACATACATACCTACAAATACACACATACATACAAATATCTGTCAGTCTCTTCCAAATACGATCAACAGTCAAATATTTATTCCCTACAAACTGAATTTTTTTAATCATCTTTCTTAAAACGTATTTACTTACTACCATATATATATATAGAGACACAGAATACACATTAATACACACATACAAATATCTGTCATTTTTTTATATTTAGTGTGTGTGTATTGCCCATCTTAATAAGCCTTTTTAAAAGTTTATAGAAATCCACATTTTCCACATCAGTGGAATTTTCTCGATGTTAACTTTCCAGTGCAGTAATTAGATTTTTTAAATTCCGTTTACTTTGTGTGATTTAAGGGAGATTTGGCTGTTGTTTCTAGCAACTTTTATATTTCTTCCCTTCTACCTGTACCGGCGTTCTTACACATCGATCACGCGCTCAACATATAATATACAGAATAAGAGTAAAAGAGGGAGAGAGAGGGGAGAGAGAGAGAGAAAGTGATACATACAAAGTCAAAGATTAACTTGCTTTAAGACTATTCTTTCCTTCTACCTTTTCACTCTTACTTCGTTCTTCCTCTCTCCCATTTAATAGCTTTCTTCTATCCCTCTACCTCTAACATCTTTTTCATAACATAGAAATGTAAAAACACACACAACCACACATACATGATCTGTGACAACAACATACACATAAACACATCAACATTATAGATATAAGATTTAGTTTCTGTGTGTTTCTTATATAAACACGTGCACGCATTGCTATTTTATAACTGTCTTCCATTCTCCCTTCCTCTCTTTCTTCATTGCTCCGGTTCTCTATTCCTTTCTCCCCTTCTCTCGCTCTCTCAAACGCATACACGTGCACATACACACAAGCATTCACTACAATCTAACTCATGTTCATCAATGTTTTATAAATATACAAACTACAGAGCTTATGGACAACACATTGCAAATCAGTGAACTTCATTACAAATGTGGGTAATTTTTCAGATTAACACCTGCACGAGGGTGTTAGGGTTACGGTTTTTGGGTCAGGGTTAGGGTTAGGGTTAGTGTTACGGTTTTAGGGTCAGGGTTAGGGTTATGTAATCGTGCGGGTATTAATCTGTAAAATTACAGAAATGTGAAAACTACCAACCCTGCCATCTATTATAACTTTTGTTGTTCTGTTTAATATGTACATAGATTATGCCTCCAAAGAAGAGAGCTTGCTGGGGAAAGAAAGCAACCGGTTTAAAAAGACAGCAACAGACTGCAGCAATTCACCACATTCCAGAAGCTACTTTGTACATAATGCAAAATGGTGCATCAACATCTACTGCCCAATCTGATAGAATTCTGGCAGAACTGTGCAGCAACAGATTGCCAGCAATTGCTTCATCAGAAATTGCCGTCCTACCTCCTGCGAAAAGGAATTACCCTGCTATGTATAATCAAGGCAGCGCAAAAAGTTGTTTTGCACAAGCATTTGTATAGCCAATTAGACGGATGAAATTGACGTATACTTAATAATGTTACGCAAAACAGCCTTCAGACTTTCCCTATTAATTTCATTGTCTTTTGAATTATGAACATATTTACATCATAAGGGTTTTTTTTCATTGTAAGGCTTTCTTTTTTAGTTGATTTTCACCTACCAAGACATCGTAGATGGCGTAATAAGTCACACCCAGACAACGTTGGGTTAGACTGCTAGTTGAAAAATAAAGCCAGGTTTCAAATTCATGTTTTACATGAACAAAATATTTACAAATTAGAAAAATACGTCAAGTTAGAATAACCTAATGTTATATATATATATATATATATATATATATATATATATATATTTATATATATATATATATATATATATATATACCTGAATATTTATAGAGTATCAGGTTTCCAATATTGGAGCTACATTTATATAAATGAACAACCTGTTTGCACATTCACAATTTTATTTGATAAGTTCAAAAACGAACGAAATTCTGGCCACCTCCATTTTTCTCAATATACAATATCTGTACATTACTTCTAACACTCTAAATACACACACACACACACACAGAAACACAAATATATTACTTGTTAAGGTTATCTCTACAGATTTTCCATAGAAATTATAGCCAGCTCTATAAACAATGAGATCACAGACGAAAAATGGGTAATGGGCATACATGCAATATTTCAGGAATTTTTACTCTTTCATCAACACCCATCCAACTCATTAATTATCCACAAACTCATTATTTAAATAGCCAATATCCAATAACGTCTTGGATATAAAACATAGCAAAATCAGTGGTGGCTATAAATTCTATAGAAAATCCATAGAGATAACCTTAACACAGTAGAACACAATATTGACTTATAAAAATATTTAATGTACTTTGTAGTATATTATGGTTGCATAATAAAATACAGGTCATACATATACATTATATATATAAATACTCACTTATATATTATAGATATATAAGTAAAATTAGTTCTCTAGTTCATTTGCTAGTTCACTCTTTTGCCTATTGACTTCAAGCTTCACCCTGCAAAATGGTATGATTCTAATATATTGAGCCTTCTGGCCTCGTCTCGAGGCCCTGTTCTTTCCTCTTCCCTCTTTTATTTTATGCATTTGTATTCAGTTTGATGAAGCTCCATGTATGTGCTATAAAGATAAATATCATTTTTAGAATTTTCTTTGTAAGCACCAACTGACATTGGCAGCTGAAACATCCGAAAGAAATGTTATGTTATGTTTTGTATTAAAACATAATTAACCAATGTTGGTCAATTTGTTTGTTTGTTGATCAAAAGGTTTCCCCATTTTCAGCTTATTTAAATTTATATATGTGTGTGTGTGTGTTTGTATGTATAGGATATTATAGGATTCACTATGTTCAAACATATAGGAAGGACAGGAAAGCTATGATTTGTGAGTTGGAAGCAAAAAATGTTTCATTATGGATGTGACAAGCATATATATTCAGCTCTAAACCCTTTGTTTTTATATACAAGATCTTAGTGGACAAAAAAAAAAAAGAATCAGCCAGATAGTTTGCAATTTTGTGTTGGGATTTCATTCCGAGTATCACTGCAGTTTGTTTCTTTTACCTTCACCTGTTTTAACACTTGGTGACATAAAATGTCTACACAACCAAATCACCATTGCATTTTCCTTGTTCAGCTGGCTTGGACTTGACATTTTGAGTATTCTATGGCCAGATACACTTCTTGATGCCAACCCTTGTTTTATTTCATCAAATTGCCTAACTGCCGAACTTTTGTGTATGTGGTATGTAATGTCACAAATGCTTAAACAGTTTTCTTGCAAAGACATGAACAGACAACCACATGATTTCGGGTTCAGTGCCATGGTGTGACACCTTGGGCAAGTGTCTTCAACTATAGGCTCAGGCCAACCAAAGCCTTGTGAGTGAATTTGGTAGACGGAGACTGAAAAAAAGCATGTGTATATATATTTGTGTATAGGTGTATGTTAGTATTTCCTTGACTTGACATCATATGTGACGTTTTACAGATTTTTAAAAAGTTACTTTATTTCAATTTATCTTTTCTTTTAATCATGACATTTTTTTAAGGCACACTCAAAGGGACATAACTTAAAAGATATTAAATTGAAACATCATGTTACATTCTTCTTATCGCAGGAGGGATTAGAAGTTATGAATTAGTTTATGTGCTAGGTATTTATGCTCTATATGAAGTTCTTACATTTTACTGGAGAAATAAGCTTTTTTATTCTCACAGGAAAGCCTGATGGCACAGGTGGTTGGTCAGTCTGCACTTGAGGTAGTATGAGCCAGGTACACTGAGCCATAGCAACTGCAAGGCCAGCACTCCTGTAGGTTGATGCTGATGGATCATTGTCTCTGATCTGTTGAGCTGGTAAACTGAAAGTGGTCTGTCTTTTGTGGATTGTATAATTTCTGCTGACATTTATCAATTTCTTGATGTGCATCACTAATTCTTTGAAGAACATTGTTTTACTTATTTTTGGTATGACTATGCATTTATTTACCTTTAGTCACTCAGCCATCCCATACTGATAGGCATTCTTTCAATGATCAGTGGTCTCTCATAAGTTTCGGTATATCTTTCAGTCTCTGGCCAGCCACCCAAAGTTATTTGTTTTAGTATTTTTAATTCTTCATCTTCTGTAGCTCTCTTTGCTTCAGTACTGACATATCAACAGTATGTAGTATAAGATCTAATTCAATTTCTTTACCTTGTGTTGACTGTTTCCTTGATAAATAATTGAGAACTCTCATTTCTTTACCAGGTGATTTGAACATCATACAATTGTAACCTTAACAACATTCTTTACAGTCTTGGGGGTGCTTGTGCAATATTTTCTGTATATTTTCCAATAGTTTGTGGTTGATTCAATTTGGAACTTTTTCTTGTACAAATTTTCACACCACTGCAAGTAGCTCTCTTTCTATGTCAGCATATCTTAACTCAGCATCAGACGTCTTTTTTTTCCAAATGCAACAATTTTGTTATCATTGATTGGTGTTGCATCTAGGCCAAACATGCTTGAATCTACTTGCATCACAGCAGATTTGAAACAAGCTAGGTAAACATTGTCATGAACACAATTTTTCTATTTTTAAAAAGCTTTTTCATGTGTTATTCCACTGCCATTCATTATCTTTCTTGAGTAGTGATCTCAGTGGAACTGTTCTAGAACTAAGTTTTGGTATGTACAAGGGAGTGCTTAAAAGTTCCTGGTTCTAAGGGCATCACGAAAGGCTTGGTTGGAGGCCCAACTTTCAGAGTTCTTTTTCAGAGGTTTTGTGTTAAGTTCTTTTAAAGCATTTATTCAGTGATTTTGGATCAAAGCATGTACATAAACACAACCTTTTTTTTTTTTTTTCTGCTACAAGTAATTACATTCACCCAGTTTATTGGTTCACTACTTTTGTTGGTCCATTTACAAGATCTTCCATTTTCTCTAATTCTTTCTTCACTTCAACCTTTAAGTGCACTATAGTTTCTTGGAAGTTAGACTATTGGTGTGGTGCTCTCAACCATGTGTCTTTTTTTGGCTCTCTGGAAAATTTCCAATACCCTGAAATATGTCAGGGTAATGGTTCCCTAACATTTTCAGACTGCTTCCCACTTGGCACCCATGTCACACTTCTAGTGTCCCACCCATCATAACCACAAACGCACACCTCTTTCAAAACAATTGTATTTCACAAATAAAACTTAACCTAATTAACCCATTATTTTGGTGTTTTTACGATATGAAAGACTAAATTTACATCCCACTTGTAACTACTGTGTTTTCATATTTTTAATGTGACGGATGTACATTGTGCATGGATAACAGCTACTTGGCATCCAGTGTTCAATAATTTTCAGTCTGTTTCTTTGCTTAGAAAAAATCTGGGCAACTGCACTGAAGCCTTGCTGGGCAGGCAATAAAATACACCTTGACTTTATTTCTGCGCAGGATAGCAGTCAGAAAGGACCTTTTGCAATCAAAAATCCTGACATGAATTTTTTTGAACTTTGATCTTTCCTCAATGTCATTTTTAAAGTGAAACCAGTTCTTCCTCTACTATTCTTGTTTCCTCATTACTGATATCTAGGAATCACTCAGACTGCCAAATTGGTATTTTAATCAAACATAAATATCTGAAATCTATCAGACATGTCTCTGTGCAGCTCATCCAGGTGTGAACAACACACTTAAATGTCATCTTCTGGTATGCATTCTTCCTTCTCCAATTCAAAGAGGCTCAAGAAACTGGATGAACCAATGTCAGCTTATGTAAAATTTGAATAGCTGTAACTTGGACAGAAACATGGAGAGGGCTAGTTTTACTTTGATAAGGTTTAACCACATTTACTTGCAGTTGCAAATTCACTTCAATGAATATTGTGAATATATGTGCCATATAAGCAATGTTTCTTGAGTCATCACAAAGAACAGAATAAGAGTTTTGCAAGAATTCAACAAGTGTTTTAAAAAGAGAAACTTTCAGGGAGTTTTTTTGATAGACACTGAACTTATGTTTGCAACAACAAACGTTCATAATCTTTATCATTCTGAGTACAGAGCTATAGAAACAGTGGGGGAATTGTAGCATGAGCCTTGTTTTTATTTACTGCTGTAATAACAGTGCTCATTGATTTGTTAAATCTACCACATGGGTTACTTGCAACCAGATATTGCCTGTGGATTATAGAGTGCACTGTAAATGTACTACATATAAGGTTTTCAATAAGCTGATGAAGCAGTAACAACACCATTGATGATAGGTTGTCACTCAAATATGAAATACTGACTCCTCTTCTGTATCTGTTTCTTACAAATAATAGCTCTTCAACCAAACATTAATCTTTGACAAAGCAAACATAAGCAAGAAACATACTTGTATTGCTTGGCAAAGGAAACAAATCTAAATTTGGTTGTAAACTAAATTTGGTTGTTCTAAGTATGTTGCACAATATATCAACAATGTAATAATATTCCACATTTTGAAACATTTGTAATGTGCATTTATAGGAAAAAAAATTTCATACTTCCAATTCTTCATTTAATTTTCACAAAATAAGAAAAAAAGAGTAATTCCAATGTATGCATGATGGTTTTTCCAAAAACTTTTCTGTAAGGGTATAAAAATGTTTCAAAATGTGGAATACTACAGGACAAAAAGTAATTAAAAAAGGTGGTGGCTTGTGTTCTGAAGGTACAATGAGAAGATGGGTAGACATTTAAAAAAAGCATGGATCAAAAAGTTTTAAAGGAAGTCAGCCCACAAGTTGTTTGAAAGATGGGATATTATAACATGTACAAAAATCATGACCAAAAAAAAAAAAAAGAGAATTTCCAATTTATGTAACAGCTATTCTGAAAGTCCTACAAATATAAATTAAATATTATTTTTTTAATTCATTGAGTTTCTAAAATATTTGAAAAATTGCATCCCAGTTCAAACTCTACTAGGATAATGTACACTAATTCTAAAAAGAAATTATTATAGTACTTTATATTTAGAATAGCTGTTATTTTAATCAATGTATGAATCTGTCAAGTCAGACCTATTTTTTAAAAATAAATGTACAAAGACAAATTCTGATTAATATTACGTTCATAGAAAGTGGCACACTGGCAGAAACATTAGCATGCCAGGCAAATTGCTTAGCAGTATTTCGTCCAGAGTTGAAATACTGCCAGGGTTAACTTTGACTTTCATCCTTTTGGGGTTGATAAAATAAATACCAGTTAAGCACTGGAGTCAATTTAATCAACATTGCCCTGCCCTCCCTGAAATTTCTGGCCTTGTACCAAAATTTGAAACCAATAATGCATTCATAAAATGTATTAAAATAATTAGATTAATAGTCAAAATACCAAATTATGGAAGATATGAGAATTGTTTATCATTACCCTAAATTTTAAGGCTAAAACTATATACTCAAGATAATACCCATGTCAAATACATTGAAGTCAAGATTGTAGTTTAAAACAGAAATGATTTGTTTAGTAATCAGTCTCTCTCACTCTGTAAATATTCTTTTATTCTTTTACACGTTCCAGTCATTTGACTGCAGCCATACTGGAGCACCACTGTAAAGGGTTTTAGTTGAAGAAATCAACCCCAGGATTTATTTCATCAGTCTCTTTTGCCGAATCACTAAACTATGAGGACATAAACACTTCACCATTGGTTGTCAGGCGATGGTGGGGGGGAGACAAACACACACAAATATATATATATATATATATATATATATATATATATATATATAAAATAACATAAATAATATATAATTATATGCATATATCCATACATATATGTACATACCTATATCTATATCTATACATACATGCATATATGGGTACAGGACATCACAAAAAATGTTAAACACAATGAGAAACGAAAACATAAAGATGAAGACAGAAAACGAACTTTTTTTGAACAACGAAAAAAATCAAACAGAGAAACGAGACATGCAACATAAAGAATATTACCCTCCTTCAGTTGTCCCTGTTCCATCTACTCCGCGTTTCAAAGGCAAGGACAATACGCGACTTCGTTGGAACAGTTCTTCCCGCAAAATACAGATTAATCAAATTTGGAATTTAGTTAATTTGTGCGTGTATATATATATATATATATATATATACTCAAACCAAACATGAACAAGCAAAAAAAAAACAACAACGTGAGGACATGGAATAAGTACAGTGTTATTGGACACTCAGGAAAGGAAAGAAAAGAAAGAGGATCTCACATTTCGAGCGAAATATAGAAAAAGTCCAAAGAAGGGAAGACGGAGAAAGAAAATCGCCAACAATACACATGTGGTCACATATTGAAATGACCGGAAGGGAATGGGTGAAGAAGAAGTTCTTTCAAAGACAGGAGAGTGCAAGAGAAGTAGGTATATGTATGTGTGGGTATGTGCGTACATGCAGGTCTGTGTGTGTGTAATGATAGCACGTGTATGCGTGCTTGTGTGTGTGTGTGTGGCTGTTTATGTATGTGTGTGGTTGGACTTAGTATTGTTTAAGGTCATAGGAAGAATTTATAGCAAGAATTTTGGTAGGAGTGGCTGTCTGTTGTGTCTACCTACACATGTTCATAGGAGAATGGTCAGTAGAAAGGTACTGGTAGTTTGAAGTATGTGTGTACGTGTAAGTATATGTAGTGTGTGTGTGCTTGTTTGCAGTGTGTGTGTATATATGTGCGTGTACGTGAGGTTGTGGATGTATGCGTGTGTATGTGAGGTGTATATGTATGTGTGTATGCATGAGGTTGTGTCTGTGGAGTAATTGTACGTTACTGTGTGTGTGCGTGTGTGTACATGTATGTATAATTGTGTGCGTGTATGTATGAGTGTTTGCTGTGTGTGTATGGGATGTATGTGTGGGTTGGACGGTTCAACCAGAGTCTGGGAAGCCAGGAGGCTGCACCAGACTCCAGTTTGATCCTAACGCCAACCACTCTGTGAGTGTAGTGGGTGCTTTTTACATGCCACCAGCACAGAGGGCTAGAAGAGGCTGGCAATGGCCATGATCGGTGCTTTTTACGTGCCACCAACAATGTACTGTTCCGTGACAGAAATTTCAACAAAAAAATGTACCCCATCTGGTGAGAGATGTTATTTATTTAACAAATATAATACATGTCTTTCAGTACTACTAATAGTTTCATATGTTGAGAAATATCTCAAACATATCCATCAAGCACAAACCATATATCATAACAAAGTGAAAAAATTAAATAATAGAAAAAATGTGAAAAAACTGAGAAGGCAGCATATAGAAAATGCCAAAAGTTTAAAAAATGGAAAACGAAAACACAAATGTTAAAATGTAAACATTAAAAAGGTAAAAGAGTTATCCTACTTAGATCTTAAATTAGAAAGATGTCAACAAGCTAATCAGGAATCGGCGGAATTTTCCAATTCTTCAAAATATGTGCAGAGAACAACTTTTACCACATTCCAGGGAGAAAAACTAGAAGTAGTTGATTGCAGGGGTGGGAGCTCTGAAAGTGTAGCTGCTAGAATAAGAATAGCATGGGCAAAGTTCAGAGAGCTCCTACTCTGCTGGTGACAAAGAGCCTCTTGCTCAGAGTAAAAGGCAGACTGTATGATGCCTGTGTATGAACAGCCATGCTACATGGCAGTGAAACATGGGCCTTGATTGCTAAGAACAAGCGTAAGCTTGCAAGGAACAAAGCCACTATGCTCCGCTAGATGTGTAATGTCAGTGTGCATACTCGACAGAGTGTAAGTGCCTTGAGAGAAAAGTTGGACCTAAGAAGCATCAGATGTGGTGTGCAAGAGAGATGACTGTGTTGGTATGGTCATGTGGTGCGAATGGATGAGGATAACTGTGTGAAAAAGTGTCACACCCTAGTGGTTGAGGGAAACTGTGGAAGAGGTAGACCTAGGAAGACCTGGGCTGAGGTGGTGAAGCACAACGTTCGAATATTAGGCCTCACCGAGGCAATGACTAGTAACCAAAACCTTCAGAGATATGCTGTGCTTGAGAAGACCCGGCAAGCCAAGTGAGACCATAACCCGTAGCCTATGCCAGTGGTGTAACCAGCCACTTAGGCGTACCTTTCTTTCATTGGACACTAAACTCTGCTGGTGAAGACCTGTTGAGGCAAGTGAAATCGAAATCAAATTCGATGACAGCATCACATGACTGGCATCTGTGCTAGTGGAGCGCTAAGAACACCATCCAAGCGCGATCGTTGCCAGGGCCGCTGACTGGCCCCCATGCCAGTGGCATGTAAAAAGCACCATTCGAGCATTAGCGTTACCAGCATCGCCTTACTGGCACTTGTGCTGGTGGTACGTGAAAAACAACATTCGAGGAAGGACGTTGCAAGTGCTGCTGGACTGGCTCCTGTGCAGGTGAGATGTAAAAACACCATTTGAGCCTGGCAATTGCCAGTACCACCTGACTGGCCCTCATGCCGGTGGCACGTAAAAGTACCCACTACACTCTCGGAGTGGTTGGCGTTAGGAAGGGCATCCAATTGTAAAAACTCTGCCAGATCAGATTGGAGCCTGGTGCAGCCATCTGGCTCACCAGTCCCCAGTCAAACCGTCCAACCCAAGCCAGCATGGAAAGCGGATGTTAAACGATGATGATGATGATGATGACATCCTTGCAACCATTGAAAATTTCTGACCTAAAGTTCAGTAGAGAGTTAGGGATCTTAGATCTGAACAGGATCTGTGCTCTTTCAGATAAACAAAGCCTACATTTATTTGATCCATTAACATAAGGTATGGATTTCTCAATTACTTTCCACTTAATCATATATGGTGTTTCGTTATCTTTCAAACTCCATACATAGCTAGCCAACTTAGTAGCTTTTCTTTTGTCCTTATGTTGGAAGGAAGATATGTGATTGGCATAGCAATTTTTAAATTCACCTTCACATAATCCAATAAAGGTCTCATCAGTTGTATTATTATTTAGGGTTGCAATAAGTTCTGCCTCATATATGATAGATTTAATCATGCATTGTTGGTCAAGTAGACAGTATCCTGGGATGCAACAGGATTTAGGCTCTTGGTATTGACTGCAGGTAATGATACTCATCAAATTGAGGCAGCAGCTATGTGAAAATTTCACAGAATGCCTATTAAATATTTTCCTGTATCTGTGAGTTGCTGGAAAGTGTTTGTCTAGGAGAGACAAGATTCTTTTACCTATGTTAGTTTTTATATTAAAGAAAAAGGGAGGGCAAACCAAACAATTTTTAGGTTTCTTATTTTCATTCTGATTAATACTAGAGTGGCTTGGGCATTATTATAATAGGGGACTGCTTTCTCAAAAATGTCTTTAGAGGAAGAAGGTTAGACACTCTGTTACTTATATTAGCTATCAGGTTTTTAAATATTACAGGAGGTTGACAAGATTGTTTATGTATACATGGTGAGTTTCTCGTTAGGCTAATGGAAAGGCTTATACAAGAAATTCAGATTTAGGGAAATGTCTAAATAATCAACCATAGACAGACAGATAAGTAGCTACTGTGATTTTAAGGCCTAATCGATTAAAGGTAGAAATAAGTTGCTTTCTAAATCTATCAAAGGTGTGACCATCACACCCATGGGAAATACACAAACCATTGTCTCAGTACAGGCCCACATCTAAATATACACATATGTATCACAAATATGTGCACATATTTATGCATATGCATATATATAAATATACAACACACTGAGATACACACACGTATAAATACATACATGTACACAAATGCGTGTGTATGAGAGAATACCCAAAAGAAATTGAAATTTTGCAATATTATTTAATTCACTTAGTTTTATATGTTTGCACTTTTATCACCTTCAAAGTGTTCTTTATTTGAAGCAATGCATCAGTCTGATGTTTTCCACTGTTCAAAGCAGTCCTGGAACTCTTGCAAAGTAATGCCTTTTAATGCCTGTCATTTTTTCTTCACCTCTACCACATATGCAAATTCCATAGCACCAGCTTTCATCACCAGTGACGACCTTCAAACAAAGGTCTGGATCAACTTCCAACCATTCTTTCAATTCACAACACACATTCAGTCATGACTGCTTTTGGATCTTCTGTGAGCAAGTGAGATACAAATTTTGCTGCAACATTTTTCATTGGTGCTTCCTTGTTCAAAATTCCTTAGCAGGTGCTCCAGGACACACCAGTCATATCAACAAGTTTGTCAATTGTTCAGCGATGGTCCTCCAAGATCAGTTCCTGTGATGTTTTCATTTATCAAGGACGTCAACAGTTGCCCTGAACAAGGTTGGTTTTCAAGTGACAAGTGACCATTCCTGAAGGGTGAAAACCACTTGTTAACTTGTGTTTTTGCTCATGGCAGCAGCCTTGTAAGCTGTTTGAAGCATGACAACTATTTTGGCCGCTGTTTTCCCCAACAGAAAACAGAATTTCATGGAAGCATGTTGTTCCTTCGTTTCAGCCATCTCAAAAACTAACAAATAGGAGAGAAGCACTGCAAAACAAAGATGCACCACATAGAATGACCTCACTGGATGCTGCCAGTTGGCAGACTAATGCCTGATAGTGGCACCAAGTGGCTTCTAGCAGTGGAAACATGAACTACAATGTTTCCAGTTACTTTTGGTCTTAACAGGTTACTTCTCCACTTAGTATTCTCTGGAGATTTGGCCAATAGAATGACCACTGGCTTCATCACCGATGCTGAATATACAGGCTGTCCCCCAAAAATTGACATGATTTTGGAGTCTAATTACACAGCCAATTCTCACTCAAATGATCTCAAATTTAAACAAAAGATGTAAAGCTAAGTTTCAATCAAGCATGCCAGTGATAATAACATGTTGCTGAAATGGCCACCACATTCTCCTGACTTGACACCTTGTCATTTTTTTCTATGGGTCTATGTGAAAGGACTAGTCTAAATCCCACCTCTTCCTACAAGCTGAGAGGAACTCAAGCAGAGAATCACTGAGATGCTGAAGAATGTTACACAAGGTATGCTATACATGTTTGTCAGGAGTTGGACTATAGATTTGCTGTGTGCTGTGTTACAGGCAATGCATACATTGAATGTTTGTGAAGCTTTGTGAAATCAGTTATAAATTTACATACCTCTGAATCTATTGTTCGAATTTTGATAAATCTTTTATTGTTCAACATGAAATCTAAGGAAGTTCATTTGTCTAGGACATGTAGTTAATTGAGATATTAACATTTCAAATGATATCAGTTCTTTGGAAAAAGCTGCTTATTAATTAGGTATGTAACAGTTACAAAAAGAAAGCAATTATTAAAGACTTGACTATCTGGAAATCTTATCTTATTTATATATATATAGCTGAATTTGTGAGTGTGTGTGTATGTGTGTGTATACAATTCATACATTTACACAATTCCAAATTTCTTGAATGAAACAATCGGAATTAATATTCTAAATACCATACCCTAGGTAACTGCGTCATTTTTTCCATCAAAATCAATCACAGTTACCAATAAAATCCATTAAACTGTGCAAAATAACATCCCACCCCCCTAATAAAACCTAAATTTCATCTTTCTACGACCTTTACAAATCCTTTCAACTCCTACTTTCTCTTATGCATACAAAGTCATAGATTAAACTTTCCTTTTAGTTACGCTGTATGTAAACAAACAAGTTTGTTTTTCGAAGCGCTGAAATGTATGGTAGTACAAGTAGAAAGATAGATTTTATTCAACGCATAGATACTGAATAGTATACATATAAGGGATAAAATTCTTTTTTCTTTTTAACAGCATCTATTACACTATTTTCCATTTGTTTCTTGACTCCCATAAGGCGTCTCAGAACATTCACGCTTTAGTTTGACCGACAGGACAACACATTGCAAAATCACTGAACTTCATTACAAATGTGGGTAATTTTTCAGATTAACACCCGCACGGTTTTCACTAGGGTGTTAGGGTTAGGGTTTTAGGGTTACGGTTAGGGGGTAGTCTTCAAGTTTAAAGATAAAAAAAAGTAAATAAAAATCAAGTGAAGTAACTGAACGTCTTACTGTCTTACCAGTATTATCCGTACTACTCTGTTTATAAATAAATCACACACGTGATTTGATTGAAGTTAACTGAGAGATCGAAAATGCCTCGTGGAAGACCGGAATATTTTTATTTACTTTTTTTTACCTCCTTAAACTTGAAGATTACCTTATTTTCATCTTATCTACATGAATTTCTATGGCGGAATTCAACCCCAAAAGAAAAAAACATTCGTTTATTTTTTGGCTGCCATTTCTGACGTTTATAATGTCGAGTAGGTGAATTTCTAGAACTGCATGCTGACCCTTGAATAAATATCTAATATCTGCTGAATTTCATTATCATTTCAATCGACAAAGTCCTCTCCTTCTGTCGCATGCTGTTTTAGAAAAAAAACCCCGTGTGTAAAAGAAAAAACAAAAACACGTGTGTGATTTATTTATAAACAGCTAAAAGAAAACACATTACAGAGTAGTACGGACAATACTGGTAAGTCGTTCAGTTATTTGCCTTGAATATTTTTTGTTTTCTTTTTTTAACTCCCTAAATTTGAAGATTACCAGGTTTAGGGTCAGGGTTAAGGTTTTAGGGTTAGGTTTTAGGGTTATGGTTTAGGGTTAGGGTTAAGTAATCGTGCAGATGTTAATCCGCAAAATTACCGAAATGTGAAAACTACCGACCCTGCCATCTATTATAACTTTTGTTGTTCTGTTTAATATATACATAGATTATGCCTCCAAAGAAGAGAGCTTGCTGGGGAAAGAAAGCAACCGGTTTAAAAAGACAGCAACAGACTGCAGCAATTCACCACATTCCAGAAGCTACTTTGAACATAATGCAAAATGGTGCATCAACATCTTCTGCCCAATCTGTTAGAATTCTGGCAAAAATGTGTAGCAACAGATCACCAGCAATTGCTTCATCAGAAATTGCCATCGTAGCTCCTGCGAAAAGGGATTACCCTGCTATGTATAATCAGGGCAGTGCAAAAAGTTTTGCACATATCATTTGTATAGCCAATTAGACGGATGAATTTTACGTACGATTAATAATATTACGCAAAACAGCCTTCAAACTTGCCCTTTTAATTTCATCGTCTTTTGAATTACAAACATATTTGCATCATAAGTGTTTTTTCGTTGTAAGTCTTTCTTTTTTAGTTGATTTTCACCAAGCAAGACTTATCGTACATGGCGTAATAAGTCACACCTGGACAACGTATATAATAAACGTGGAGTTGTGTGTCTGTGTGAAGCCTTTTTAAAAGTTTATAGAAATCCACATTTTCCACTTTTTCGTAAAAATTTTAAAATCAATGGAATTTTCTCGATGTGAACTTTCCAGTGCAGTAATTAGATTTTTTTAATTCCGTTTACTTTGTGTGATTTAAGGGAGATTTGGCTGTTGTTTCTAGCAACTTTTATATTTCTTCCCTTCTACCTGTAACGGCGTTCTTACACACGTGCTCAACATATAATATAGAGAGTAAGAGTAAAAGAGGGAGAGAGAGAAAATGATACAAAGTCATAGATTAAACTCGCAGTATTCTTTACCTATTTTTCATAACATTGATACGTAAAAACACACACAACCACACATACGTGATCTGAGACAATAACATACACATTGCTCATGTTTTCTATTCCTTCTTTCCCTCTTCCTCTCTCGCTCTCTCAAACACATACACGTGCAAGTAAACACAATCATTCACAAAAATATAACTCATGTTCGTCAATGTGGGATAACTACAGTTGTACCCCACGACTTTGGAAGGTCATAACTTTCAGAAAAATGAATATTTTTTTATGAAATTTTCTATGCATATATTATTTATTATGTAGATTCCGAATATACAAGAATTTTCGGTGAAAGTGTTTTTGGAGGGGGGTAGGGGACAATTTTCGGAAATTCCACTTAAATTCCTCTTAACTTCCAGGAAAATGAATATTTTTTCGTGAAATTTTCTACAAATATACCTTGATGTATATACATTTCGAGCATGTAGGAATTTTGAAGGAAACAACTGCAGGCTATTTTTGAGAAGTGTTTCCCACTCAGTGATGTTTCGAAGCAAGTCGTCCATATTTGTTTCATTTTTCTCTATTATGTGCGTATGTGCATCCGTAGATTTCTAATGAAGTAATAGGCAGTGAAGAAAAGCTGTCATAAGAAAACTTTTAACTACCCCTATTCCTTTCTCCCCCTCTCTCTACCTCTTCTTCTCTCGCTCTCTCAAATGCATACACGTGCAAGTACACAATCATTCAGTAAAATATAACTCATGTTCGTCAATGTTTTGTAAAGATACCACGATTTTCACTAGGGTGTTAGGGTTAGGGTTTTAGGGTCAGGGTTAGGGTTACGGTTAGGGTTAGGATTAGTGTTATGGTTACGGTTTTAGGGTCAGGGTTAGGGTTTTAGGGTTAGGGTTAGGATTAGGGTTGGGTAATCGTGCGAGTGTTAATCTGAAAAATTACAGATATGTGAAAAGTACTGACCCTGCCATCTATTATAACTTTTGTTGTTCTGTTTAATATATACATAGATTATGCCTCCAAAGAAGAGAGTTTGCTGGGGAAAGAAAGCAACTGGTTTAAAAAGACAGCAACAGACTGCAGCAATTCACCACATTCCAGAAGCTACTTTGAACATAATGCAAAATGGTGCATCAACATCTTCTGTCGAATCTGATAGAATTCTGGCAAAACTGTGTAGCAACAGATCGCCATCAATTGCTTCATCACAAATTGCCGTCCTACCTCCTGCTAAAAGGGGATTACCCTGCTATGTATAATCAGGGCAGCGCAAAAAGTTGTTTTGTACAAGCATTTCTATAGCCAATTAAACGGATGAAATTTATGTACGCTTAATAATGTTACGCAAAACAGCCTTCAGACTTTCCCTATTAATTTCATCGTCTTTTGAATTATGAACATATTCACATCATAACGGTTTTTTCATTGTAAGGCTTTCTTTTTTAGTTGATTTTCACCAAGCAAGACTTATCATAGATGGCGTAATAAGTCACACCCGGACAAGGTCGGGTTATACTGCTAGTCTAATATAATAAAGCCGAAGTTGTGTGTCTGTGTGAAGCCTTTTTAAAAGTTATTAGAAATCCACATTTTCTACTTTTTCGTAAAAATTTTTACATCAATGGAATTTTCTCGATGTGAACTTTCCAGTGCAGTAATTACATTTTTTAAATTCTGTTTACATTGTGTGATTTAAGGGAGATTTGGCTGTTGTTTCTAGCAACTTTTATATTTCTTCCCTTCTACCTGTAACGGTGTTCTTATACACATATGTCACACGTTCTCTATTCCTTTTTCCCCCTCTTCCTCTCTCGCTCTCTCAAGTGCATACACGTGGAAGTACACACAATCATTCAATAAAATATAACTCATGTTTGTCAATGTGGCATAACTACAGAATTGTACCCCCCGACTTTGGAAGGTCATAACTTTCAGAAAAATGAATATTTTTTAATGAAATTTTCTATGCAAATATCATTTATTATGTAGATTCCGAATATACAAAAATTTTCCATGAAAGTGTTTTGGGAGGAGGGAAAACTTTTGAGAAGTGTTCCCCACTCGGTGGTGTTTCGGAGGAAGTCATCTATATTTGTTTCATTTTTCTCTATTATGTGTGTATGTGTCCATCTGGAAACCCTGAAACATCACAATTTTCACTTTCATTTTATTCTCTACCCGAGATCGCGCTAAAATTTATTCTGTTGCCACTTTGGAAATTATCACACTAAAATTAAATTTATTCTGTTGCCACTTTGGAAGGTTTCAAGATGAATATCATGCAATGTCCTCCGTTTCCCTTGTTGGATTTGTTTGAAATCAGCCGTGACCAGGACCATCTAATTGAATGGCTGAAAACATATGGACTTTTAGCAGAAGCTCACATCTGTGACTGTGGCCACAATTGTTCGTTTGTGAAATTTCCGCGACTTCAAGATGGGTATAGTTGGAAGTGCACTGCTCAACAGTGTTGAAAACGCTTTTCCATTAGAAAAGGATCTTTTTTCCAAATCGTAATTTATCTTTAAGAACAATACTGCTCTTTCTGTATTGGTGGTCCATTGATGAACCCTTGCAGAAAATTATGCATGAGCTAAAAATTGCGAGTTGGTCCACTATGGTGGATTGGGCCAATTTCTGCCGAGATATTCTGGCACAACACCTAATTGATAATCCATTAATGATTGGCGGCCCTGATGTCATGGTTGCCATCGATGAGTCTATATTTATGCACCGAAAGTATCGGCGGGGTGCGCACTACGATGGCACTTGGGTGTTGGGTGGAGTTGAATTGGACAATCCCACCAATTGCTTCTTATCTATCATCATCATCATCATCATCATTGTCGTTTAACGTCTGCTTTCCATGCTAGCATGGGTTGGACGATTTGACTGAGGACTGGCGAACCAGCTGATTACACCAGGCTCCAATCTGATTTGGCAGAGTTTCTACAGCTGGATGCCCTTCCTAACGCCAACCACTCCAAGAGTGTAGTGGGTGCTTTTACGTGCCACCAGCATGAAGGCCAGTCAGGCGGTACTGGCAATGGTTTGGAAACAAGTTTCTCAACCATACAACCATGTTTATGCCATTAATAGATAACACACCTCTCTTAGAGCTGTGACTATTACTTCACATTATAATTCAAAGGTTAAGCTTTTGCCATCCAAGAGAAAGAGATTGCTGTTAATATCTGTTGGACAAAAGAGACAGTGAAGGCCTTAGAAGCTCTAGATGCACTTAAAATGTTAATTATATTACATATCTGTTAAAACCATTACACATGATCAGCAGCTGCCCAAAAATGTCAAGATTATTCCCTTCTTATGTGGCAGGATAATGTTACTTAAACAGCATATAATGCCAACTGCAGGAAGGGTTGCACCAGGACAAATATAAAAAAGAAATATTTCTGATTTTGAATTCACATATACATTCCAATATATGAAGAATAAATATTGATGACTTCCACTAAATTCAAATAAAATAGATTTGATATAGTTAATTAGGACAGAAAACAAAAGTTAATGATCTAATGTAGAAATCAGATGTTCAGCAGATTATTCGAAATTAGTGAGATAAAGATCAAATATAGTCAATTCCCTCAAAACCGACCTTTACTCTGCCCAGATTATGAATCTACATTTACATCCATAATCAGTGGGATTGTTTAAGTAATAATCTGGAAATGATGAGGTTTTCATACAAAGAAACCATCTAACTCATAACCTAAAAATTTAATCTATAAGCAGAACAGTGAAAAATATTCAAGACTTCTCTGAAATTCAAAATGATGCCCGGATAATAACCAGTCCATGGATTCCTTGGAAACCATTATCCGGCAACATGTCCGTTCAGGGAGTATCATTTTCACAGATGAATGGGCACGTTATCGTAATTTGCAGCAGCAAAGGTTCCTGCATTTAACAGTAAACCACTCAGTTTCATTTGTTGATGAAGCCACAGGTGTACACACAAATCATGTAGAAGGAATGTGGGCACATGCTAAGCACAAATATCGGCAACTTTATGGTACCTCATCCGAGTTGTTTCCCACATATTTAATAGAATTCATGTGGCAGAAGAGGTACTCCACTAGACAATTTGAGCACCTCTTTGCTCAAATTGCTGAGCGATACACATTTTAAATACATATATACATAACATATTTTTTTTTTAAACAAACATTCTTAACTAATACAAGATTTCACATAAGATCAATGAAGAACACAAACACGTACTGAAACAGTGACTAAACTTATGTTATTTTGTTGGGATTAATCCACATTTAAAGTGAGAAAAAACAAAACCGACATATACTACAAATATGTAAAATATATTTGTGTACTTTTTTTCTCTGTTTATTCTTAATCTTCGTGTTTGTGCAAGATTGAAAAAAAAGTTTCGGAAAGCTAACATTTTAAAATTCTTGGGGAAGGGACAGAGTGCCTGCGCCGAGTCTGCCCTTTATAGTTTCTATATTTAACCGTGTGTGTATATTCCTATTTTTGCTTCTGTTCTCTTCTACTTCTTTACTATAAACGTTTACTTTAGAATTTACTTCTATTGAGAAAAAAAAATCGTGTGCATGTTATTTTTAACGTAAGTTTTCTTTTGACGGCTTCTGTTCACTGCCTATTACTTCATTAGAAATCTACGGATGCACATACGTACATCATCATCATCATCATCGTTTAACGTCCGCTTTCCATGCTAGCATGGGTTGGACGATTTGATTGAGGACTGGTGAAACCGGATGGCAACACCAGGCTCCAATCTAATTTGGCAGAGTTTCTACAGCTGGATGCCCTTCCTAATGCCAACCACTCAGAGAGAAAAAATACGGACAACTTGCTCTGAAACACCATTGAGTGGGGAACACTTCTCAAAAATAACCTGCAGTCGTTTCCTTCAAAATTCCTACATGCTCGAAATGTACATACATCAAGGTATATTTGTAGAGAATTTCACGAAAAAATATTCATTTTCCTGGAAGTTAAGAGGAATTTAAGTGGAATTTCCAAAAGTTGTCCCCCACCCCCTTCCAAAACACTTTCACCAAAAATTTTTGAATATTCGGAATCTACGTAATAAATAATATATGCATAGAAAATTTCATTAAAAAAATATTCATTTATCTGAAAGTTGCTAAAACAGTATATTAAACAGAACAACAAATTGCCAGCAATTGCTTCATCACAAATTGCCGTCCTACCTCCTGCTAAAAGGGATTACCCTGCTATGTATAATCAGGGCAGCACAAAAAGTTGTTTTGCACAAGCATTTCTATAGCCAATTAGACGGATGAAATTTACGCATGCTTAATAATGTTGCGCAAAACAGCCTTCAGACTTTCCCTATTAATTTCATTGTCTTTTGAATTATGAACATATTTACATCATAAAGGTTTTTTCGTTGCAACGCTTTCTTTTTTAGTTGATTTGCACCTAGCAAGACTTATCATAGATGGCGTAATAAGTCACACGCGGACAAGGTCGGGTTATACTGCTAGTCTAATATAATAAAGCTGAAGTTGTGTGTCTGTGTGAAGCCTTTTTAAAAGTTTATAGAAATCCACATTTTCTACTTTTTCATAAAATTTTTTACATCAATGGAATTTTCTCGATGTGAACTTTCCAGTGCAGTAATTAGATTTTTAAAATTCCGTTTACTTTGTGTGATTTAAGGGAGATTTGGCTGTTGTTTCTAGCAACTTTTATATTTCTTCCCTTCTACCTGTACCGGCGTTCTTACACATCAATCACGCGCTCAACATATAATATACAGAATAAGAGTAAAAGAGGGAGAGAGAGAGAGAGAGAGAAAGTGATGCATACAAAGTCAAAGATTAACTTGCTTTAAGACTATTCTTTCCTTCTACCTTTTCACTCTTACTTCGTTCTTCCTCTCTCCCATTTAATAGCTTTCTTCTATCCCTCTACAGCTAACATCTTTTTCATAACATAGAAATGTAAAAACACACACAACCACACATACGTGATCTGTGACAACAACATACACATAAACACATCAACATTATAACTGTCTTCCGTTCTCCCTTCCTCTCTATTCCTTTCTCCCCCTTTCTCTACCTCTTCCTCTCTCGCTCTCTCAAACGCATACATGTGCAACTACACAATCATTCACTAAAATATAACTCATGTTCGTCAATGTTTTGTATTTAAAACTTTTATATTTCTTCCCTTCTACCTGGAACGGCGTTCTTACACACGCGCTCAACATAAAATATAGAGAGTAAGAGTATCTAGATATAAGATTTAGTTTCAGTGTTTCTTATATAAGATTTAATTTCAGTGTTTCTTATATAAACACGAGCACGCATTGCTATTTTGTAACTGTCTTCTGTTCTGTCTTTCTCTCTCTTCATTGCTCCCATTCTCTATTCCTTTTTCCCTCTCTCTCTCCCTCTTCTCTCTCACAAAACATTCACTACAATATAACTCATGTTCGTCAATTGTTGGTAAATATACCACGATTTTCACTAGGGTGTTAGTGTTAGGGTTTATGTATCACTTTCTCTCTCTCTCTCTTTCCCTCTTTTACTCTTATTCTCTATATTATATGTTGAGCGCGTAACTACTGCACTGGAAAGTTCACTTCGAAAAAATTCCATTGATGTAAAAATTTTAAAATTCCGTTTACTTTGGGTGATTTAAGGGATAGTTGGCTGTTGTTTCTAGCAACTTTTATATTTCTTCCCTTCTACCTGTACACACAATCATTAACTACGATATAACTCATGTTTGTCAATGTTTGGTAAATATATCACGATTTTCACTAGGGTGTTAGGGTTAGGGTTTTAGGGTCAGAGTTACGGTTTTAGGGTTACGGTTAGGGTTACAGTTAGTGTTTTAGGGTTAGTGTTAGGATCAGTGTTAGGGTTAGGATTAGGGTTAGGTTTAGGGTTTTAGGATTAGGGTTGGGTAATTGTGTAGGTGTTAATCTGAAAAATTACAGAAATGTAAAAACTACCGACCCTGCCATCTATCATAACTTTTGTTGTTCTGTTTAATATATACATAGATTATGCCTCCAAAGAAGAGAGTTTGCTGGGGAAAGAAAGCAACCAGTTTAAAATGACAGCAACAGACTGCAGCAATTCACCACATTCCAGAAGCTACTTTGAACATAATGCAAAATGGTGCATCAACATCTTCTGCCCAATCTGATAGAATTCTGGCAAAACTGTGTAGAAACAGATCGCCAGATGCTTCATCAGAAATTGCCGTCCTAGCTCCTGCGAAAAGGGATTACCCTGCTATGTATAATCAGGGCAGCGCAAAAAGTTGTTTTGTACAAGCATTTGTATAGCCAATTAGATGTATGAAATTTATGTACGCTTAATAATGTTACGCAAAACAGCCTTCAGACTTTTCCTTTTCATTTCATCGTCTTTTGAATTATGAACATATTTACATCATAAGGGTTTTTTCGTTTTAAGGTTTTCTTTTTTAGTTGATTTTCACCTAGTAAGACTTATTGTAGATGGCGTAATAAGTCACACCCGGACAACGTCAGGTTATACTGCTAGTTAGTTTATAAATTCATGTTCCAAGAAATTTCCTGCAATTTCGATTTCTAATGTTTATCAAATATCTGAACTCAACTTTGTCACATATTTAAATATTCATTGCAGAGTAGATTTAATAAATGATATTTGTTGCAGGCAGAATTTTCCATTTTCATTTGCAACAGTCTCTCACTATCTCTCACCTCTATTTTCAATAACGATAATTTAATATATATCCATTTCAATGTTTTCAAAACCCACAGTTTATTCTATACATGTAATGTGAAAAATTATTTATTGAATGAATGAATGAATGCTATTAGACAAAATAGCTGTATAACTTTAAGGCTTCCATGAGTACACCAGTATAAGGTTTTTTAAAAAATTAAGTGAATTTGCTGGTATGGCTGTTTGGAACACTATAAGCCTTACAATAATAACTACATGATCGCTGCTATTTCTAGCATGCTGAACTTGCTATGGTGACTTTGAAGTTTCTTTAAATTACAGATATATTACAACTACGATAAATTACTGAAAGAAATATTTACTAAGCAAGTGAGATTTTTTTATAAATTGAAGTTTTCAGGAGAATTTACTTTCTGAACTTTCTTTTATTATTGAATATTTCAAGTTCACAAAATTCAATATTTACTTCAAGATAGATTGACACTTCAACTGAAAGAATGCCTTCCTGGGCATTCTTTTGCTTGAACCCGCAGCCTTCATTAATTTCCGTACAAATCTCTCATTTAATTTTTCCACGCCATGTTCAACACTACGTATTTATTGTCAGTCACACACGCACACGTGTTTTCTATATACATTTCTATACATTTATGTATGTATGCTTGTGTGTCTGTGAGAGAGTGAAGGGGTGTGTCGTCATGTATATGAACTAAAAAACATATATATATACACATATATATATACATACATACATATACACATACATTCATGCATACATATATACATATATATATACATATATATACATACATATATATGCATACATATATACACATACATATATATGCATACATATATACACATACATACATATATATACATACATATATATGCATACATATATACACATACATACATATATACATATATATATATATATATATATATATATATATAAAAGTTAGGATTGTTTAAACATTCATGTGATAGGCTAGAAGTGTTTAAGCAACTAAGGGATAATTAAATCCGAAGGTGCTCCTGGAGATTACCTGTGTGGGTACCCTCTTTGTTTGAAGGTATCCAGAGGCAGGTAATTTATTGTGTAAACCGTAGTTTATAAGTATAATCATGTAGAGAATGGAGAAACAAACACAGGAAGAAGCAGGTCGATTGCGCTAGTTACCCATTAATTTAATCAATTAGGTAGAGATTATGTAATATTACATTTACGATCATTTCAATTTGCCAATTTAATTGGCAAATCTCTTCAGAATGCGGAGAAGTCTGTTTAAATGCATGGTGTGAGAGATGAAGGTATAGAAAGGAGGAGGATATACTAATGTAAAAGAATGCATTTAGTGGTGTGAGAATAGAGGTAAGGTATAGTAAGTTTTACATTTTAGTTGGAATCAGGGTTAATAATATTTCTGCGAAGGAGAGGTAGGATGGGTGCTGTTTAAGTCCGTAATTCCAATCCTAATCAAGCCCATTACGCACATGGCTGTTGTTAAATCAAGCGGATGTTATGGTTCTTTGGCACCGGCGGTGTAAGTAAAGGGGAGTAACTCTAAGTTTAGGTGAAGAGGGACCTAACTCTGTCCTAGTAAATATTTAATGAAAATTTTGTAGTGTGTAGACAAACTAGTTATTTTTGTATTTTTTGTTTAGAAGATGTGTTGTAGCCGTTAGGATTTCGAGGTGTTCAGTTAGGCAAAGATCGCAACGTCTGTTAATTGAGTTTGCTCTTCTGAGTATATGCCATTTTCGTTTGTATGCTGTATTATCGTCCTTTAATTCCCAGATATAGCTACTAAGTCCGGTTGAATTTGCCTTCTTTCTATTTCTAAAGCTACGTTGATGTTCATTGTATCATCATCATCATTTAACATCCACTTTCCATGCTAGCATGGGTTGGACGATTTGAGTGAGGACTGGTGAAACCAGATGGCTACACCAGGCTCCAGTCTGATTTGGCAGATTTTCTACAGCTGGATGCCCTTCCTAACGCCAACCACTCAGAGAGTGTAGTGGGTGCTTTTACATGTCACCCACACGAAGGCCAGTCAGGCGGTACTGGCAACGATCTTGCTCGAAAATCGTACGACGGCCAGTCACCGGCACGAAGGCCAGTCAGGCGGTACTGGTAACGGCCATGCTCAAAATGGTGTATTTTATGTGCCACCCGCACAAGAGCCAATCCAGGGGCACTGGCAACGATCTCTATCTATGAAGGCCAGTCAAGTGGTACTGGCAACGGCCACGCTCAAAATGGTATATTTTATGTGCCACCCGCACAAGAGCCAGTCCAGGGGCACTGGCAACGATCTCACTCAAAGGTCCTTACACATGCTGCGGGCACAAGTGCCAGAAAGGCGGCGCTGGGCATAGGTGACATCACGATTTTGATTTCGCTTGCCCCAATAAGTCTTCGCAAGCTGAGTTTCGTGTCCAATGAGGGAGACGATGTTGGCATGGTTGCCAGTCGTCAAATTTCACTCGATTTAGATTTCACTTGCCTCAACAGGTCTTCGCAAGTGCAAGTTTAGTGTCCAATTTACCTCGATTTCGATTTCACTTGCCTCAACAGGTCTTCGCAAGTGGAGTTTAGTGTCCAATTTAACTCGATTTCGATTTCACTTGCCTCAACAGGTCTTCGCAAGTGGAATTTAGGGTTCAATTTAACTCTATTTCGATTTCACTTGCCTCAACAGGTCTTCGCAAGTGGAGTTTAGTGTCCAACTTAACTCGATTTCGATTTCACTTCCCTCAACAGGTCTTCGCAAGTGGAGTTTAGTGTCCAATGAAGGAAGGTACGCATAAGTGGACTAGCTGAGGCCATAGATTTAGGTCTCACTTGGTTTGCCGGGTATTCTCACGTACTGCATATTTCCAAAGGTCTCGGTCAGAAGTCATCGCATCGGTGAGGCCCAATGTTCGAAGGTCGTGCCTCACCGCCTCATCCCAGGTCTTCCTGTGCCTACCTCTTCCACAGGTTCCCTCAACTGCTAAGGTGTGGCACTTTTTCACGCAGCTATCCTCATCCATTCTCGCTACATGACCATACCAGCACAATCGTCTCTCTTGCACACCACAACTGATGCTTCGTAAGTTCAACTTTTCTCTCAAGGTTCTGATACTCTATCTAGTATGCACACTGACATTACACATCCATCGGAGCATACTGGCTTCATTCCTTGCGAGCCTACGCATGTCCTCAACATTACGTCTAATTTGTCGAACCAAATCTGACTTGGGTAGGATCAACAAATCCATATTAGATAGAATCATCCCTGTTATAAGAGAAACAACACTGAGATTATCCAAGCAGTTAGAATGATCCTGATAAATTATGGAAAACAGCACTGGTCTAAATCAGATTCTTTTAACTTCTTCGATATTACTATGGGATCCTTGGACTCAGCACAAATAACTGATATCAGATTATTTCTATTGGACAAGATTTTCTATCTCACTCTGGAGGGATTTATAGGGATGTTGCATTGTTCATTGTCTCTAATCATTTGAATCCTCAGATTGAGAGATTGAAGAAAGAGCTAAGGGAGTTTTTGAAGGACTTTTATAATCTGAACATTGTATACGAGAATAATCCTAAAGTAACAAATTTTTTGGATATCACTTTTTTGGATATTACCCTTTTTGAAAACCTAATCAAACTATCCAATATATCAAATGTATCCTCCAATCATCCTAAAGCAACCATCAATAGCATTGTAACTGCAATATCTGTTAGAGTCTCAAACCTATCAGCTAATGAAAACATTTTTAATCAATATGTCCCTATCTATAATAATGCTTTAAAATTAAGCAGGTTTACTAATAATATTAAATATATACTCAATACAAAATTGAAAACAACATGGATGAGAAGAAACAGATCTCGGATAGCAGAAAATCTCTATTCGATTCCCTCGAAGATCACATTAAGTCGATAAGGACCAATATTTGTGATGATAAAATTAAGTTTAACAATGATAGGAATAAAGGAGATAAAGTGGAAAATCATCATCATCATCATCATCGTTTAACGTCCGCTTTCCATGCTAGCATGGGTTGGACGATTTGAGTGAGGACTGGTGAAACCAGATGGCTACACCAGGCTCCAATCTGATTTGGCAGAGTTTCTACAGCTGGATGCCCTTCCTAACACCAACCACTCAGAGAGTGTAGTGGGTGCTTTTATGTGTCACTCACACGAAGGCCAGTCAGGCGGTACTGGCAATGGCCATGCTCAAAATGGTGTATTTTATGTGCCACCCACACAAGAGCCAGTCCAGGGGCACTAGCAATGATCTCGCTCGAAAATCTTTATACATGTCATGGGCACAAGTGCCAGAAAGGCGACGCTGGGCACAGGTGCCATCACCGATTTCGCTTTCGCTTGCCCCAATAAGTCTTCGCAAGCTGAGTTTCGTGTCCAATGAAGGAGACGACGTTGGCATGGGTGCCAGTCGTCGAATTTAGTTCAATTTCAATTTCACTTGCCTCAAAAAGTCTTTAAATTATTGAAAGGAAACTTCCCCAAAAATCATAAATATTACTCAATATGCAATAAATCATCAATAAAGCTAGCTTATTCAGTCACTCCCAATCTTGGGTCTACTATCGCTTCAACAAACAGGAATAAAATAAGATAAGGTAATGATAGAAATGATAATAATAATTTTGGTAAGAACATTAAAACTGATAATGGGAAATTCATTAATGGCACTGATGATAGTCGAAATGGAAATAGCACACCTTGTGAAATTGAATCTGAAAGAATTATAAGACTGACTAACAATGCAAATGATAATACAAATAATAATAATAATAATAATAATAATGATAATAATAATAATAATAATAATGATAATAATAATAATAATGATAATAATAATAAAGGATTTTTAATTGCTGCACAAGACCAAAGCCTCCCCACCAGAAATTACCAAAAACACATAATGAAAAGAAATATAACAAGTAACTGTAGAATATGTGGAGATCGACAAGAAACAATAAATCATATTATCTCTGGCTGCCCAGTCCTGGCTAAGAAGGAATATATTCACAGACACGATAGAGCTGGGACCTATATACACTGGAAGCTATGCCAACATTATGGAATAGCAACAGAAAAAAGATGGTATAAACACACGCCAGAAAAGGTCACAGAAAACGAGAAAGCAACCATACTCTGGGATATGCCAATACACACAGATAGAGAAATTAAGGCAAATAGACCAGATATAGTTGTCAAAGATCATGAAGAAAAAAAATGCTTTCTAATTGATGTATCAATACCAGCAGATGACAACGTTTCTCTAAAAGAAATGGAAAAACTTTCAAAATACAAAGACCTGGAAATAGAGATAACTCGAATGTGGAATCTAAAAACAGAAACAATTCCTATCATAGTAGGTGCCTTAGGTATAATAAAAAAATATTCAGACAAATACATAACAAAAACACCAGGACTTACAAATATATATAACATACAGAAAATTGCACTACTGGGTACTGCACACATTCTACGCAAAACACTTTCAATACAGTAAACATAAGAGCACCACAGCACATACCCAAGGCGCACAGAGCTGCGCTCGGTAGTGAAGTGAAAGCAACTTCTTCAAAACGATCACACCTGCTTTTGCCATTCCTTTAAAAAGCTAAAAATAAACTTATTGAAAAGAACTAACCAGCTATGAACCCAATTTTCTTCTTTTCTCTTTCCCATCGACACACACACGCACACACACACAGACACACACACCAACACACACTCTCTCTCTCACTTTTCCTCACCCTCTCTTACTGTCCTATATATCTCTCTCTCCACCCCTACACACTCAATAAAACTATATAAAGAGACCCTCCGCAAAGTTTTCTCAAAACAATTTGAAAATCCTACAGGACTAGGTGAAAAGTGCTTTATTTAATATGTGACATTAATAAAAATCTGTAAATGTACAAACATCCAGATTTCTGAGTACCTTAATTTTTTTCTATATAATTTCTGTACATCACCTCCAAACCTTCAAATATATATATATATATATATATATATACACACACACACAAACACATATATATACACATATATATACACACATATACACACATATATATACATATATATATATACATATCTATATATACATATCTATATATATACATATATTTATATACGTATATATATATAAACATATATATACACACACACATATATATGCACATATATATATACACACACACTCACATATATACACACACATATATATACACATGTATATACATACATACACACATATATATATATATACACATATATATATACATATACGTATATATATATATATATATACATGCGTTTATATGTATATATATATATATATATATATATAGTAATAATATTAGGGAATAAAAACTTATTCCAACCTTACAGGCAAAAATTGGTATAATATTACATTGGGTTTCGTAATATATAATATATATGTATATAACTAATTTAGAGACAAACCACCACTCTACAACTCAGTCAACTAAGAACCCGTCGAAAACCATGCTGTGTGGCATGTACCATATCAATATTTATCTAAGATTTTAATCTAAAATTTTAATAATTTTAATAATATATAATCTATCATATAAAGAAACATTCATCATAAAAATATGAATTTAAAAATCAAAATTATAAATAGGACAGTGGAAATTAATACAATAATATAAAGTATGAAAGTATAAATGTATAAAAGTCAGTGCTAGTACATAGACTACGCGCGTTTCATGGCTGAAATAGTACTATATAAAATCATAAGCAAATTCTATCCAAATTCATTAGAACGGGGAAATGATTTTACTCCCAAAATCAGTCACTCTTCAGGTCAAATTCCTAAAAAAAAATACCTAAAATCATTCAAGGAATAAACATAAACATGAGAAATAAAAATATATATAAAGAGACAAAACCTGTAAACTAATCCCTACATTAATGATATTACTATAATTATTAAGAGATACAATCTAAAAATATTGAAAAAGAGTATTATAGTGAACAAGGTTAAAACATTATGGAAGAAGTAAACAATAGTAAAAAAATGTGTTAGTGTATAAAGTTAATAAAAGACGTGTGTCAATATTGTTTAGAAAATTAAAATTAGAAAACATGACTTATCTGCTGGCGAGTAACTGTAGATTAAACCAAAATGAGTGTACTATAGAATTTATACTAAAAAGTCACGTGGTTAAATATGGCGTCTATTACTCAGAGATAAATGCGTATTATAATTACTAAAATAATAATGAAAATATCGAAAAAGAAAAACTACCTAAAATAAAATGTTTGGGGATTAAAAATACTAAAATACTTAAAACTCTCAGACTTATGCAGAATAATAACTATACCACATACATATATACGTATTTCAGCCATGAAACGCGCGTAGTCTATGTACTAGCACTGACTTTTATACATTTATACTTTCACACTTTATGTATACGTATGTATGTGTGTATATATATATATATATATATATATATATGTACTAGCACTGACTTTTATACATTTATACTTTCATACTTTATATATACGTATGTATATATACATATATATATATGTATATATACGTATGTATATATACATATATATATATGTATATATACGTATGTATATATACATATATATATATATATTATATATGACGACTGCTCCATCTTGACAGATGATAGCCATCCCATCAACAATCCACACATATCATCACGCAGTACAATCACTCCGTTGGTGAGCCCTCAAGTGACTTTGAAGTCCGGCTGCTGAGCGACAAGGTCTACAGCACACATGACAAATGTTCAGGCCTCTCGATCCTTGCTCGCTGGTATCTGATTCTAAGGAAACGCCTCTGTGAACCAGCATATGTCTCTTAAGTCCGGGTATTGTTTTACAAACCTTGTGACATATGCCACAGGTCGCAGAAGGCAGTTGGTATTTAGGGTGTCTGAAATTTCTACCCTCATGTGTTTTCATGTGATTCACATATCCTGCTTTTGACAGAAGAACGCGATCACACACAATACACATCCTATACTCTCCATTGTTTACAATTTTTCCCTTTCGACAGGCCCGCTTAAGTTCAAGTTGCTGAAACATCTTTTCCTCCCAGACATCACAGCTCTCCACTTGCTTCGATCCAGAACATCTCCTTCCCAATCACTTTCATACATATCTAGTTTTTTTAGGTTTTGTTTAATGCAATCTTTATAACTCGTTCTCGGTTTCTGCCGTGGTCGCTCACCATAAAATAAGCGCTTCGGCAAACGATCATCCTTCATTCTAATTACATGCCCAGTCCATCTCATTTGGGCCAGGATAATATGTTTTTCAATTGAGCTACAGTGCGCCCTGCGCAAAACCTCTGTATCTGCTACGAAACTCTTCCATTTTACTCCTAGGATGCGTCTTAGACACTTTTGATGAAACCTTTCTAGCATCTTTACATGACGCTTGTAAGTGGTCCATGTTTCGCCTGAATAAAGAAGTGCAGTCAATACACACGCTTTGTAGATGCTGATTTTTGTCTGCAGGGAGATATCTCTATCAGCCCATACTCGCTTTTCAAGCTTTCCAAATGCAGCACTTCCCTTCGCTATTCGATAGTATATTTCTGCATCAAGACCACCATCCCTTGACAGTGTGGTTCCAAGGTAAACAAAGGTGTCAATGACTTCTAATCTTGTTCCGTTCACAAAGATGTTTAGTTCAGTATATATTTGTCCAGGTGTGGGGGTAAACATTACCTTGGTTTTTCTCAGACTTACTGTGAGTTCAAAATATGTACATGCAGTGGAAAATCTATCCATTAAATGTTGCATATCTTCCTCTGTGTGTGCCAGCAAGTCAGCATCGTCAGCATAGAGCAATTCTCTGACAAGTACTCTGAAAACCTTTGCCTTACAGTTAAACCTGGTCAGATTAAATATGCTACCAGATGTCCGGAATCTGATTCCGATTCCCCTGTTACAATCCTCAAATGCATACCAAAGCAATGTGGCAAAATATATAGAGAAAAGTGTAGGGGCAGGAATATCTCCCTGTTTTACACCGTTGTCCACTGAAAATTCATCAGATAGATTACCATTAAAAACTACCTGAGCTTTCATGTTGCTGTGCAATTTCTCGAAGAGGCTCACAAAATGTGTCAGGCAACCAAGTTTGCACAAAACAATCCACAGTGCATCCCTGTTTACCGTGTCAAATGCCTTAGATCTATAAAAACCTAGTATAGTGGCATTTGTTCCTCTAAACATTTCTCCTGAACCTGCCTTGCAGAAAATATCATATCCATTGTTCCCCGCTCGGGTCTGAAACCACACTGTTCCTCAGGAATCACATGTGGACACACATTCTCCACGAGACGTTCTAACATGATCCTCGAAAGTATCTTCCCAGTATGTGCCAGGAGAGTTATTCCTCTGGAATTACCACACACTGATTTGGGTCCCTTACCTTTGTATATAGGGATTAGAATGCCATTTATCCATTCCTGTGGCACAGAGGACTCAGTCCAAACTTGACACAACAGGCTATGAATTTCGGAGGAGATGTGATCCCCACCTGCTTTCAGAATTTCAGCTGGAATACCATCCAGCCCAGGAGCTTTGTTGGATCTCAGTTTCCGTATTGCCAGTTTTACTTCTTCAATGGAAGGCACATCGTCCATGTGTTGCATTATCACTCTTTGGGGGATATTATTTATGACATCCATGTTCACTACAGATGGATTATGGAAAAGTTCCGCAAAATGCTCCCTCCATCTGCTCATTATTCCAGGAAGATCCTTAATAACTTCATTTCCGTCTTTTGATTTCAAGGGAACATACGTTGAGGAATGCGGTCCAAAAGCTTGTCGCAATAAGCCATACAAGTTTTTAATGTCTTTCCTTTCATAAGATGCCTGTATTTCCTCAGACAAATTACTCCACCAGGTATCTTTGAGCCTCCTTAATTCCTTTTGCAGTTCTGCTTTGTGCGCTCTGTATACCTTTTCTAGTTTTTCTTCGCCCTTAATGTTTGGGTTAAGAAGTTTTTCATAAGTAGACCTCTTTGTTGCCAGTAGCTCATTTACCATTGCATCATTGGAGTCAAACCAATCTCTATGTTATCTCCTCTTAAAACCCAGCACATCCACTTCAGCCTTATATAATCCTTCTCGAAAAGATTGCCATGAACCTTCAAAATAAATATTACTGCATCTGTCCCGAAATAGCTGTGAGACCTGTGACTGTTTAAGTTGTCCTACATCAATTTTTTGGGGGACTCGCACACCTGCACTGCGCTTTTTTGTACGAACCCTGAATTTGAACTTAGCCCTAACCATTTTGTGATCAGTATCACAATCAGCTCCTCGCAATAGTCTGAAACTACACAAATCCTGTAGGTCAGATTTCCGAGTTAATACAAGGTCAATCATGTGACCTTGCTTTGATCTTGGATGAATCCAGGTGACTTTATGTTTCAGCTTATGGTGAAAAAATGTGTTCTCAACAGCCAACCCTAGTTCAGAGCACATTTGTAGCAGGTGTAAACCATTTTTGTTCACCTTACCTATTCCATACCGCCCAAGTACATTCCAAGCACTATTGTCCCTGCCAACACGTGCATTGAAGTCGCCGAGCACAACCAACTTCTCATTCAGAGGGACTGAGAGGATACTACTTCTAAGTTCCTCATAGAATGCATGGATATTTTCTTCATTTGCTGAGAGTGTGGGAGCATAGATGGAGAAAACAGTCACAAAGCTTCCACAAGAGAGAGGGATCCGGAGTTTCATCATGCGGTCATTTATACTTTGTGGTTGTTCTAGGTCTTTCAGTAAATTACTTCTAATTGCAAACCCAACACCACCCTCTCTTTTCTCTCCCTTTGGCCTCCCAACCCAGAACACTGTGAAGCCGGTTGCTCTTTCAACAAGATGATCTTCACCTGAACATCTTGTTTCAGATAGAGCTGCAATATCAACATTAAGACGTTTCAGCTCCTTAGTTACTAGAGCTGTTCTTCTTTCAGGCCTATCCGCTCGATCCAAGAGAGTTCTCACATTCCAGCATGCCAAGTTAAGTAAAACCTTTTTCCTCGCATACTTTTTATTATTGCTTATATTTCTTCGTTCGTTCCTGCTATATTGAACCATCATTAGCCGCAGTAAACTAACCAGCAGAGTGCGGACAGACAATTTTTAATGCACCTTTTCTAGCACCTTCCCAGTATATCCAGGTGAGCAGTGTTCTCCTTAAAAGGGCTGCTCAGACACAGGATTCTCCACCGAAAACAGCCCCTGTTAGCGATGTTAAGATAAGAACCCTGCTGCTTTATGTGCAGATTTGTAACTGTATGCTTCCAACCGGTCAAGTCTGCATACGTCGCTACTCCTCCATCGCCACAGGACTTTTCTCTCCTTTCTTCTTTCTTCCTCTCCTCTCCTGCCATTCTCACTCCCCTCTCCTTCCTCCCTCCATCCATCCTTCCCCCTCCTCTCTCTCTCTTTCTTTTCCCTAATTTTTTCTCGGGTCATACTAAGATGACTGTGATTTGACAGTGTTTTGTCTTGTTGGGGACATCTGTACTTCATTGGATTTTAGTGACAAACGCTTGTACAACACCTTTGCCACTCTCTAGGTCAAAATAGTATAATCCAGTGACAAGCGAGAGCAAGATGACTAGTACTAAGTTGACTGCAGGTTTTATATCAGAGTATCCTCTCCTAGGCTTTTCCTCAAAAGGAGACTGCAAGCCAGCAGTGGTAGATCAATTTGAATTCGGAGTTTTATTCTCCTATACTGGTTGTCCTAACCACGACCTCATAAAAAAAAAAATAAAAAAAAAAAAGAGCCCAGTCTGCTCCCACAGAAGTCATGGACCTGGTTTTATGTTGGAGTGTCCTTCTCCTAGAAGAGTTGCCTTCACTTGGCTAATGGGCCTCATCTACCCCACATATTAAAAAAAAACAACAGAATATAATAAGTACATAGAAAATACATAGAAAAGTCAATATAAAAGATGTAGATATGAAAGGAGAAAAGTAAATGCAATGGAGATACATATAAAATATAAAATATATATAAAAACGATGTGTAAAAAACACATAAATACGATGTGTAAAAACACAAAGATACATAAAAAGTAAATATAAAAATATATATATATATATATATATATATATATAAAAAGAAATGCATATAAAAATATACACACACACAGCACAACAACACGCACACACAGAATTTAAACACACACAGAAACAAACATTGTTGGGTGGACGTTACTACACAGTAGTTCTTACGTCCTTTCGACGAGTCTTATTTTTCATCCCGCAGGATGCCAACAATCACCCTCCTCACCAAGCGAGCTTGGTGGGGTTGCCAGTTTAGTCGCCGACGACCCGACCATGAGACAGGTTGTACTGGATTACATGTTACCAGTAGCGCTCAGGAATACTTATAAGAGCGACCTGACATATATATATATATATATATATTATAATTTTTTTCCAGAGGATGTAGCAACCGTTACCAATATAGCATAAGAACTTACCTTAGGAGATCATTAATTAGATTCCTTAAGGGTCGTTCTCACAGTTTATATTTATATCATAAGATTTTTAAACTTTTAAATTTTCATATTCAAAAGAGACAGAGACTTCAAATTCGATATATCGATTTATTCACCACTCTATGTTAACATTTCTGTGCCAAACTTATCCAGTGACTGGACCATTGGATTTAGACGTTTGGCACTTCTTCAAGAGTGGTTACCTTTCGAACAAAACACGAAAAAACACATACATAACTATTATTAGGTCTTTAGGACATCGTTAGCTTTCGTGTTTGTTATTATAGGGGAGATAACTCCTTAATTTTCTATTTTTATTGCTCTCCTGTGGATTTCCACTAGATTAATTATTTTGTTTATTTCTCTTTACTATACTATATTACCCGTATACATATGCATACATACACATGCACACACACATACATATATATATATATACACATATATATATATATATATATATATATATATATATATATATATACATACATATACACACATATATATACCCATACATATATACACATACATACAAATACAACACACATACATATATACATACACATGCACACACATATACACATACACATATATATATACACACATACATATACATACACAGATATATATACATATATATATATATATATATATACATATATACATACATACATATATATACACACACACTCTCTTTTATGCACTCATCCATATATGCATAATTGCACATACATGAGACATCATGCTGTACTTCATCACATCTTGAGATCATTTATACCAACGAAATGTACCTCTTATGATATGCGTACATTTCAGAGCATTATTCTTTACTTTATTAATCAATTTATCCTTAGAGAAGAGTATGTGGTACAGTTCCACCGTACAGAGCGAACAATACTTTCTTCCTCTCTCATATGGCATTGATCTAGCTATTATAGACCATTCTAATGAATACTGTTTATTACTTTCCTTAAGACCCCAGATGTATTTGCTAAGACTAGTGCTAGCCATTTTCTTCCTATCTCTAAAGCATGAGAAATGGTTAGAAATTCTACGGCATACCTGTCCTGAAGTGCACCCCAAGTATGCCATGGTATCTGTTTGAGTCTTTACTTTGCATTGATATATTATATTTTTGACTTTCGCATTAGGTCCTTCAAATTTTATTCTCCTAGGGTTTATCTCTTTTACTGTGATTATGCTCTTACTCCTATTATTAATAAATGAACCTCCATTATTATTATTATTATTATTACTACTACTATCATTATCACCATTATTATCATTATTATTATTATTATTATTATTACCATCATTGTTATCATTCTCACTATTATTATTATTATTATTATTATTATTATTATTATTATTATTATTATTATTACTGCCATTTATATTATTATTCAAATTCTCATTCATACCTGTTTCCCTAGACTCAAGTATTTTAATGTTATGTGCTGCTATTATCTGTGCTATGTTCCTAGTATTTGAAAATCCAAATCTGATTATATGTGTGTTGATAATCTTACCATAGTGTGAGCTCCTTGGGAAGTGTCTACCTATCACTTCTCTAAACTTAGCTATCAGATTACTCCTGATATTTCTCCCAAATGGGATTATGAGCCAGATTTTATTATCCTTATTATTATCCTCATGGTTATTAATATTGTTTTTAAAGAATTTTAAGTTACCTATGTTGTTTTTATGAGGGTACTTTGATTTATTTAGTTTATTTACTTTGTGTTTATTCCTATTATTATTATTATTATTATTATTATTATTATTATTATTATTATTATTGTTGTTGTTGTTGTCAGTTGTTTCAATTCCTTTGCTACCATTTTCAATATAGGAGACCCTTTCTTTATATCCTGCCTTATTTAGTGCTGCATTATAGAAATTAGCTTCATTATTAAGTACCCTATTGTTAGCAGATAGTTTGGAGAGTCTTAAAGATATATTTTTTACTAGATTTTCTATTATAGCCCTAGGATGGTTACTTGATTTACTTATATACTGTAGGTTAGTTAGGGGTTTGTGGTATGGTTTATATGTTTTATTCTTCATATCTAATGTTACATCTAGGAAATTTGCTACTGAGACATCATCTTCATAAACTATACCCATCCCCATTCTGCTGAAAAATCTGGCCAGCCTACCCTTAATTCTCTGTAGTTCCTGGTTCGAGCAATTCCTAACATATAACAGGCAGTCGTCTCTATACAAACCCCCCCCCCCAACCCTAGGGAATTGATCATTTAATTCATAGAGGATAAATGATCCCACCATATCAGCTATTTGAGTTGAGTCGGAACTTCCCATGGCAACATCAAATGCTCCAGGGGTATCTTTCCTTACCCATATCTTATCTTTAAAGCTAATAAACGATTTCCTTGCTGCTGTTATAACTTTAAATTCTTCTTTAGTGAGGCCTGCTTTTTTTATGGAAGAACCACATTGCCTTGTTTAGTACTATTGGGTTAATTGATCTATAAAAGTTAGCTATATCAAATTGGATAAATTTTGTTTCTTCTTTATGTTCAATTGATCTAAACCAATTAATTACTTTGTCTGTATTAGACCATAATTCTAACTTTAACTTAGTGGTTATTGTGGGTAGATAGTTATTTATAATGTTCTTGCTTAATATTCCTATGTCCGATCTCGTTGGGCATATGAGTCTTAGTATGCCCAACGAGATCGGACATAGGAATATTAAGCAAGAACATTATAAATAACTATCTACCCACAATAACCACTAAGTTAAAGTTAGAATTATGGTCTAATACAGACAAAGTAATTAATTGGTTTAGATCAATTGAACATAAAGAAGAAACAAAATTTATCCAATTTGATATAGCTAACTTTTATAGATCAATTAACCCAATAGTACTAAACAAGGCAATGTGGTTCTTCCATAAAAAAGCAGGCCTCACTAAAGAAGAATTTAAAGTTATAACAGCAGCAAGGAAATCGTTTATTAGCTTTAAAGATAAGATATGGGTAAGGAAAGATACCCCTGGAGCATTTGATGTTGCCATGGGAAGTTCCGACTCAGCTCAAATAGCTGATATGGTGGGATCATTTATCCTCTATGAATTAAATGATCAATTCCCTAGGGTTAGGGGGGGGTTTGTATAGAGACGACTGCCTGTTATATGTTAGGAATTGCTCGAACCAGGAACTACAGAGAATTAAGGGTAGGCTGGCCAGATTTTTCAGCAGAATGGGGATGGGTATAGTTTATGAAGATGATGTCTCAGTAGCAAATTTCCTAGATGTAACATTAGATATGAAGAATAAAACATATAGACCATACCACAAACCCCTAACTAACCTACAGTATATAAGTAAATCAAGTAACCATCCTAGGGCTATAATAGAAAATCTAGTAAAAAATATATCTTTAAGACTCTCCAAACTATCTGCTAACAATAGGGTATTTAATAATGAAGCTAATTTCTATAATGCAGCACTAAATAAGGCAGGATATAAAGAAAGGGTCTCCTATATTGAAAATGGTAGCAAAGGAATTGAAACAACTGACAACAACAACAACAATAATAATA